>NW_019396604.1:78321-126201 GCF_000591075.1 Eurytemora carolleeae | reverse complement strand
GCTTGAAATATTTTTTTATTTATTTAAAGGGAATGTAGGCATAATTTCAAGCGACTCTTTTAATTAAATCCTCTTTGAAAATTGATTATTTTCAATTGTGGTTTCTCTCTTAAAGTGACTTGCAGATTTCAATACTGGGAAATTGTGTGAATTCAACTTTTAACTTGAAAATAACAATCTTCCACATTATTGATCAGATAAAGGGTCACTTGAATTTACTTGTACAGTCCCTTTAAAAGCCTTTTTTGATGAATATATCTGTTATAGATAGAGATGGGGTTGTACAACTTGTAATATTGTTCGTTCATCATTCATGAACAAGCCATTTTGTTAATCTTCTAAATCAATCCATAAAAATTAAATCAATTTGTTTTCACAATTTATTGTGTTAGTTGTTAAACTGAACGTCGCGCTTTCATTAAAATTGCTTGTTCAGTAAAATACTTTGTTCAATAAAATTGTTTGTTATTTAGTAAAACTATGTTTTCAAAATTTTTTCGAAAAAGTTAAGTGGTTCAGTTCTTCTTTCCTCTTCCAAATATTTTTCTTTCTTTTCTTTCATCCGTCTTTTCTTTCCTTTTCTTTTCTATTTTTTCATCGATTTTTAATTTCAGATAGAACTGGGAAATTAGGAGTCAGAATACAGAATGAAGTTCAGATAACATTGCCGTCTATGAATAATATGAAAATCTATGAGAATTTTGCTAATTCTTCTTAAGTACCAAAGTTAACACCTATTGAAGAGACTTTTTATAAGCAGGCTGAATCGATGAATGTGTGCAGTGATTAGAAAAGAAATCTTCAAAAGATATTAAATCTCAATAGACTCATAGAAGCAAGATTCTGTAACAAAAGAAACCAAGTGAAAAATAATTTATATCGAGTTTTAATTTGTGTTTGAATTACTTTTGTTTCTAATCATTTAAGTTATTTTAATATAAAATATTTTAAAGCAACAACATTTTTTTAACTGAAGGGTTGTTTATAGTTGCAATTGATTGATGGGTATATGGTTTGTACTTTTATTAGTTAGTTGAAAGAAAGTTTGTCCAAAGGAAATTGTATTAGGTCAAAAGAAAGCTGTAGTAGGTCGAGAGGAAGTTGTAGGTTGATGGTAGGTCGTGCAAGGTCGTAGCAGGTCAGTCATAGACATAGGACGATGCCAGTTATAGCTTTGTTTGGTTGTAGAGAGGTCGCTGTGTAGGTAGTCGGAGGTTGTAGTAGGTTGACAGTTGGTCGTGGAAGGTCGTAGCAGGTCAGTTATAGACGGGGGACGACGCCAGTATAGGTTTGGTTGGCCAAAAAGAGGTTGCTGAGACGTCAAGGTGACGTTGCTACAAGGTCAAAAACGGTGCGTTTTGTGTCAAGGCGACGTCTAAACGACTTTAAATCGACTTCAGATCGACGTCGCCCCGACCAAAGACGACGTCGCCCTGACGTCATGTCGACGTCAGTTGGTTATGTGGGTAATCATCAATCTTCAACTTCAACCCTCAAAACAGTCAACAATTCAGTCATTAATCCAAAACGTGAAAATATCCCTGATTATTCTATGATATCTATATATTTATAATCGTAACAAAGGGCCTTTCACTAGATTTAATAATTATTATATAGATCATGTTTAGAAATATGCAANATTTAATAGTGGAGTATTTTCAATGATTTTTTATTTACTGTATATTTTTAATCTTATTCTTTTCTACAGTACATAACATTACACTGTATGTATGTGTTCTCATAAATATGAAAAACAAAGACATGATAAGTATATATTGTTCTCTACAGATTTAGGATAAGGATTTAGTGTTCTATATAGAATATTAAGGGAAGTATTAAGTATATATACTTATATAAGATTTTTTTCTTCAGATTTTTTTTTGCATTTGAACATTTTAAAACAAAATTTGAAAGGTTTTTTATTAATGTTTTACGTAACTAAAACGTTAAAAGTTCGAATTTCTTTACGATCTTAAAACGTTTCTGGGAAACGATACTGGAAAACGTTTCAGTAACGTAAAAAGTGGTTCGTTTTACGTAGCATTTACGTATCAGGAAAACGAAGCCATAACGTAACGCTACCTTACATAACGTTTCTGTAACGTTCTAGAAACGAAATTTGGTTTGTCAGGACGTAACTTTACGATTCAGAAACTTTTTAAAAAGATTATAATTTACACATTTTGACGCATGAATTAATTAACATATAGGAATTACATAAGAAATTTATAATTGACAAATACAATTGTTCATTAACATACAATTTGGATTGGTATTCAGAAACGTTTCAAATACGGTTCTAAAACGTTATGTAACGTTACATTTCATGTAACATTACAGAAACAAAACAGAAACGAAACAGAAAACGAAATTTGGTAAGAAACGTAATATGGTTTGGTGGGAAAGATTGGAAATATATATTTAGGTCGGTTATTAATATATTTTAGGTTGGTTAAAGCAACAATTTTAGGTTAGATAAGCATTCAGTTGAGCAATATTTTTTAGGTCGGTTGAACAATATTTTAAGTTCGGATGAGCAATATTTTTAGGTCAGATGAGCAATACTTTTAAGTCGGTTGACCAATATTTTTAGGTCGGTTGAGCAATATTTTTAGGTTGGATGAGCAATATTTTTAGGTCGGATGAGCAATATTTTTAGGTCGGTTGAGCAATATTCTAAGGTCAGATGAGCAATATGTTTAGGTCGGATGAGCAATATTTTTAGGTCGGATGAGCAACATTTTTTGGTCGGTTGAGCAATCTTTTTAGGTCGGTTAAGCAATATTTTTAGGTCGGTTGAGCAATATTTTTAGGTCGGATGAGCAATATTTTTAAGTTGGATGAGCAATATTTTTTTGGTCAGTTCAGTTATATTTTTAGGTCAGAGGTTAGATGAGTAATATTTTTTTTAATTGTTTAAATAATATAGTTGAAAAACATAAAATAGTTCTTCCCTGGGGTCCCTTAAGTCTCTAGGAAATTACCAAATAATTTAAGTTATTTTGTATTATATATTTTAGGGTTAGGTTAGGTTAATCTCAATTCTGGGCCGAGCGCTGCAGCCAGGAAAGACCTGTAATTTAACAATTTTTAATAAAATTAGTGTATAGGGGGCCGAACGCTGCGGCCACATATGTCTGGGCACCGCGGCTAGGACAGGTTATGATATTGTTGTAACTAATGAGAGATTAACAACAGTAATCTATAATTCCTTTATCAGATAAATATTGAAGAAGATATATTAGTTTTTTCTAACATATTCCTCTGTTGTTTCAGAAGTAGAAACCAGCAAGTCACATAATAGTGGAACTACCCTAGAAACCATTTTACGTGACTAACGTTAAATCATTCATAATTCAACGTTATGGAACGTACCAACAAATGTAACGTTACAGAAGGTTAAATAACGTAAATGTTATCTATATAATGTAAGCTTACGTACCTTTACGAAGGTTGGTAACGTTAGTTTTAGGTTTATATTGAACTTTAAATTTACGTAATATATTAGCGTAAATTTACATTACATTTCGAAAGATATAATGTCAGCTTAAGGTTTTCTTTGAACGTCAGATAACGGTATTTGACGTAATTGGGGTTCGTAAATATACATTAATTTACGAAATATCTTACTAGGTTCAAAGTTTTACGTTTGATATCCATTCATTGATGTAAGTAACAAAATTTTTGCAAATTTTGCGACTTAATCCATATCAATGCCAAACTAGCTATTCATATAAATTGCCCTTAACATTTCAAAAAATGTTTTGTGCGTACCATTTTATGTGAATAGTTAAATTTAGCAGCATTATAAGCTATTTAAATCAGCCCCCCCCCCCCCTTAACATANTGAAGTATGAGTGCCTAAGCTGGTTGCAGGTTGTATAATGTACCGGCCCGGCACATTTAATAAATCGTTATTTTTAGTAAAAAAAATCTTTTGCTTCATTTTCTTTTTACAAATTATGGAAAAAGACATTCTAAACTATTTAACTATTTTCATGTTTCGCGGGACACCCGGTACCCCTATAACCAACCAACGTTGACAAGACGTCAGGGCGACGTAGTCTTATGTCGGGCCGACGTTAGGATGACGTCGGTCTTAGGTCGATACAATGTTGTTTTGACGTCGCCACGACGTAAAGTGCAACCATTTTTGACCTTGTAGCGACGTCGCATTGACGTCGGACGACCTCCACAGTGACCTCTGTGCGACCTATCAAATCTGCTTCTGACCTATTGCGACCTATTTTTGACTTTGTAGCGACGTCGGACGACCTCCACAGAGACCTAAAAAGTCTGCTTCCAACCTATTACGACTTCCTATCGACCTACTGCAACTTCCTTTTGACCTACTGCAACTTCCCTTTGACCTACTACAACTTCCTTTCAACCTCAGAATATATATAATATAGAATAACAGGTGGCAGCATTTGGTTTGGGAAGTGTTGGACTGTGGAGGTTATGCAGTACAATACATAAATACCCCCCCCCTCCTTTTGGACCCCAGCAAGGCCAAACTGTGTAACCTCAAATAATTACCTACAATAAAATACAGAAATGTATGTTTTCACATTTAGATAACAACAGTACTTGGCCAAACACTAAGTAAATGCTTGTTATCTTTGTAACCTAAAATTTTAAGAAATTACCGACCATACCATGCAAGAAAATGTGCACATTAAAGTGGCCACAGCGCTTGGCCAACAATCCTGTCCATTCAAATTTTAAACCTTGTTTATAAAACCTTTTAACTCTTTTCTCTCGGAAGTCCTAGTTCCTTTAAGACTTCATGGAGGACTTTTACAAATGCAATATCAGGGAGGGTTGGGGGAGGGGGGGGCACATTCCTTTAAACAAGAAATTAGCAAACTTTTAATAGCAAAACAATAAGTAAAATTTGTTCAATTATTTATTTCTTTAACATTTCAAAATGGATAATTTGAAAGTTATTCATTTTTAAACAGTATTAGCTTAGTAGTTAGACATCTTAATTCTTCTTTTTTTGTATTGCTGGATAATTTCGTCAGCAATAGATCCATTTTCTGGAATTTCTTCAAAGCTAGAGGTGTACAATTCTTCTGTTGCCTGTTTTTCAAATTTTCTCTTGTTCTTGGCTAAAACAAAAAAAATTGCAATGTCTAAAATTAACAAAATTCATCACAAATTTTAATTGTTAAACAATATAGAAAAAAATACTAAGATATGTTTATGCACGCTTAAATACCCAAAATCATGAAATTATGAGTAAAAATACAGGATAAATATTCTTTTAAAATTTAACAAACGTTTTAATGAATTTCTAGTAATACCTGGCTCAGCAGGAAAAGAGCTACTCTGAGGTAAATCAGAACTCCTTTGTAGGAGAACAGAACTCCCCTGAGGTAGAACAGAACTCCCCTGTAGAAGAACAGAACTTTTCTGAGGGAGAGCAGAATTACTCCGAGAGGGAACAGTGCTAGGCTGTTCATGTCTCAGAAGAATGTCTAAAAAATCTGAATGAAATATTAAAATACATTTTTAAAACAATTTCGTTTTAAACCTTCCCGATGATATTAAGATGTTGAAGCCCCCGTTGTTCTGTGGAAAAATTCGTTTACGAACCAAATTATTTAGGGTATTTTAAGGAATACAACAATATCTTTTAATTTAAAAGTGTTTAGAATCGTGATAACTCCTAAGTGCAGTGTTTGGGTATTTAGNATGGAGACTGGGAACAGCGTTATAAATTAAATTTCGTCCGGAAACGTATTTGTTTTCCAAATGTTTCGCACAGACAACACTAAATTTTCCCGGAGTCCAGAAACCTGGCATTCCTGTGAAGTTACTCTACGTTTTTTTTTAACTTTTCATCTTTTGGAAAAGAATGAAATCTTATCTTGTATGTCTGATCCGTGTTACAATTTAACACTGAACAATACCTCATGCTTGTTTATACTGAGAAATCATGTAACTGATCAAAACAAATCCCCCCAAGAACAGTGTACTAAATGTACACAATAACATACCAATACATGATTATAATGTCATACCAATACAGGTGCCACCTGTTATAAAATACAAATTTTAAGTTTAAAATATTGGATTGATTTTTAAGGGTGACGTGGCAGAAAATAGGTACATCTTGCCGGGCCAGAATATCCGGCTTCAGCCTCTTCAACTGGAATCGTCTTCCGCCACAGTACTCCCTCCAAGAAGGCAAGGCGGAGTCACGGCGGAGCAAGGCCTTCTTTCCTGACTTGTCTGTGAGGATTCCTTCTTGGTATAACTATAGGTTGGGTTAGGAACGAAACAGACTTCTTCTTGGAGGCGGATGACTTTGCAGCGGAAGAATGATCAGGAGGATCCTTTGATTGACGCAGAGGAAGACGCCCTCGAGGCGGAAGGGCTGCAGGAATCACTGGAGAATCTGAGAACACTGGCTTTAGACGATCCACGGAAACTGAATCTACCTTATCACCAATCTGGAGGCGGAAGAACTTACCCCGCCGTTCGACAACCAGGTAAGGACCACAATATAGAGGACTGAGTGAAGGTTTGCTTGCATCTTCTCTAACGAACACAAACTTGGTGGTCCTGAGAGCCGCTGGAACGTCAACTGGAGGCAAATACTGAACGTGATGGGGCGGAGGAGCTGAAAATCCGGCTATAACTTTCTCCACCTTGCTGATGAATTGTGCATTTGGAATCTCTGGAGCTTCCAAGAATTCACCAGGAACCGTCAGGGGAGAACCGTACACTGCCTCTGAGATGGAGAAACCAGTGTCTTCTTTAGGAACTGAACGGAGTCTCAACAAAACCAGAGGTAGGTGAGAAACCCAGTCAGAATCAGCAGCTCTGGCTCGGAGAGAAGACTTGAGGGATCTGTGAAATCATGCCATTTGACTGTGGATGGAAACTTGTTGTCTGAGAGATAGAAATTCCGAGGATTCAACAGACTCCAGCCCACACTTAGGACGTAAACTGAGCACCTCTGTCTGAAGTTAATGTTGCTGGAACTCCGAATCTTGAAATTCAGGAAGAGATAAACGCTCTCACGCAGGCCTCCGTGGAAATTGAAGACAAAGGAACTGCTTCGGGCCAGCATGTAGTTCTGTCAATCATGGTTAACAAATAAGAGTAACCCAGACTGGACGGTAGAGGACCAACTATGTCTATATGAACGTGAGAAAACCGTCTCGAGGGAACAGGAATCGTTGGAACAGAAGTTTTCACATGTTTCTGTATTTTACTCCGTTGACACTGGAGACAAGATCTGGCCCACATTCCAACATCTCACGCTAAACCAGGCCAGACAAAACGAGCGGAGACTAACCTCCGTGAACCTCTGACTCCAGGATGAGAGATATTGTGAAGAGCAAGGAACACAGGTTTGCGGAGAACTGCTGGAACTAATGGTCTAAGGTTTCCTGTAGAATTATCGCAAATTAAAATTTCACCGGAATCCAGGGTAATGTTTACAATTGAGAGTGAAGATAATTTCTTCATGGCTTGTACTGATGAGCAAGACCTCTGTAGAGATAATATTTCAGAAAAATTAAAACCGGGAATTGAAAAATCTTGACTGATTGATTGATTGCTGGGCGACGAAGAAGGTTGAGGAACTGACACCGCCGACACCTCCGACACCGCCAACACCTCCGACACCACCGACACCTCCGGAGCAGGAACTCGGGAAGAAGGTGGATCTGGAGCAATGTGAGATGACGTGGAGTTTTGGAGCAGGGGTGGAGAAATTGGAGAAGGTTTGGTAGGGGGCGGAGCTGACTTGGAATGGGGCGGAAGTGGAGACAACGGAGAGAAGGGGACTGGAGCTGGGCTAGGGCACGAAAGAGCATCAGCTACCACGTTCTCCTAGCCAGGCACGTGCACAATAGAACTTGTAAATTCTGCAATGTAGGCCAGATGTCTCTCCTGTCTACTAGTCCAGGGTGGAGAACTCCTGAACAAGGCAGATGTTAAAGGTTTGTGATCAGTGTATAACGAGAATTCTCTACCTTCTAACATGAAGCGGAAATGTCTGATGGACAGATAGGCAGCAAGGAGTTCTCTGTCGAAGGTGGAGTATTTCTTCTCAGTTTCTGACAACTTCCTGGAGAAAAATGACAACGGAGCCCAGGCATCCTGAATCCTCTGTTGTAGTACGGCGCCTACGTGAGAATCTGAGGCATTGACAGCGATGGAGATCAGCGCTGACGGACGAGGATGAGTCAGTTCAGGAACCTTGATGAGAAGATCCTTGGCACGGCGGAAGGCAACGTCGAGGTCTGGGGTCCAGGTGAGAGTCTTACCAGCCCCCTTCAGAGCGTTGGTCAAGGGAGCTAGTACTCCAGCAGCCCCCCGGAGAAATTTCCTGTAGAAGTTAAGCATGCCAAGAAATCTCTGCAGACCAGGTTTGTCAGCTGGAACAGGGAACTCAGAAACTGCTGTTGTATGCTTGACCAGAGGAGAGCAACCTGTAGCAGATACTAGATGACCCAGGAACTCTATCTCAGGAACCGCAAACTCACACTTCGGCAGGCTGATAGTCAGTCCATGCTGTCGACATAGGAGGAGGACCTCATGGAGATGATCTACGTGTTGATCAAGGCTGCTGCTGAAGATCAGGATATCATCGACATAAGTGAAACAATAGGGTAGATCGCCGAGGATGGAATCCATCATTCTCTGGAACGTGTTCCCAGCATTCCTGAGGCCAAAGGGTAGGCGAAGAAACTCGAACATGCCGAAAGGTGTGATGATCGCTGTCTTACAAATGTCTTCTTCAGCCATGGGAACCTGGTAGTATCCCTTCTGCAAATCTAGCTTGGAAAATACTGTAGAACCGGCGATCCTCGATGAAAAATCTGCTATATTAGGTAATGGGTAACGATCAGGGATTGTAACCATGTTCAGTCTCCTGTAATCACCACAGGGACGCCAGCCTCCGTCCTTCTTCTTGACCATGTGGAGGGGGGAAGACCAAGGAGAGGTAGATCTATGTATAATACCCGCCTTCTCCATGGCGGAGAACTCTGGTTTGGCGGAAGCCAACTTCTCTGGATCCAATCGACGGGCTCTTGCAAAAACTGGAGGACCCGGCTGCGTAAGGAGATGATGTTTTACTCCATGACGAGGTTTAGAGGCTGTGAAACCGTCCGAAGAGGCTACGTCTGGAAATTCAGCGAGTAGGTCCTGGATGCACTTCAGAGTGGTGAGGAGATTTGCCTTGAACGGAGCTGACGTGGAATCTGGAACAGTTGGAAGGACGATGGACGGGGAGGTTGGTGAATCGGAGCTGCAAACCCTCTGGTTTGCAACATCTAATAACAGGTTGAAATGCTTCAAAAAATCAGCGCCCAGGATGGGAATGGCTACCGGAGCAAGCTGGAAGGGCCATTCAAACCTGTGGTCTCCAAATCGAAGAGGTATAATCCGAGAACCAGAGCATGTGAGCGAGGAACCATCTGCTGTAAGCAACCTGACTCCTGACGAGGTGGACGAAGAGCGTGGAGCAGGGAACACTGATACCGATGCACCAGAATCTATCAGGAATCTTCGTGAGCTGAGTGAATCTTGTAAATAAACCAAATGTGTTGAAGTAGACGGCCCGGCAGGAAGGGTATGAAGATCCTCCTGCCGGTGAACTAGTTTTCCAACCAGGAACACGGAGCTCTGCATTTCTTCGCCCTTGACCCCCATGCTCGATGGTAATAGCACATGGAAGGAGACTGGGAACGGCTATCCTGTCGGTTGCTGGCGTGAGGAATAGCAGAACGTCGAGAACGGTTAGGAACTGAAGATCTAACGGCGTTGACAGAGGGCTCGTCCTCCGGCGTGCTGGAAACTGAGTAAACCTGAGAAGAGGAGACTCTGCTTTTGTATATTTCATCTGCTTTGAGGGCAAAAGAGATTGGGTCGGAGAAATCGTCTCTGATCAAATGGGCGCGAATATCGGCAGGCAATCTCTTGAGTCTCTTGAGGAAGGCTCCTTTAAGAAAGAAACATGGTTCGTGACCAGCAGGAAGCAAGGCAAGCATGTTTGACATTAGCCTACAGGGCTTCATATCCCCAGATCGCCTCATACCTCTGGTAGTCATAGAGGGCGAATAACTTCAGCAACCGGTTCTTCAGAGCTTCATAGGGACGAGCAGCGGGAGGAGACTTGATGAGGTCGAGAACCTGGTTAGTGGTGTCCTGGTTGAAGGGGGAGACACAGTAGTAAAACTTCGTAGAACTGGACGTCACTCCTTTGAGTGCAAACTGGGCCTCGACTTGGATGAACCAGGCCTCCGCAGACTCTGGCCAAAAGGCCGGAACTTTCACTGATACTGTGTTTAATAAATCCAGCGAGCTGGGTTCAGCTTGAGCTTGGACGTTATCACTGTCCTTAGGCATTTCACTCGACGAGCGTGTAGCTATAAAAAAAGTCTATAATGGCACGGAACAACAGTCTATTTGCCTATAGTTTCGAACTCGGGGTCACCAAATTTAGCTACTTTATTACTAGTAAAATACAAATTTTAAGTTTAAAATATTGGATTGCTTTTTAAGGGTGACGTGGCAGAAAATAAGCACATCTTGCCGTGCCAGAATATCCGGCTTCAGCCTCTTCAACTGGAATCGTCTTCCACCACACTATATTATATATATTCTGAGCTTTCGACCTACTACAACTTCCTTTTAACCTACTGCAACTTCCTTTAAACCTACAAATAAGTGATTTAATCATAAAAAACCTACGATAATACATCGTACAATTTCAACATTTAACCTACAGAAATAACCAGAAAACTCCGAAATTATAGCCAAATTTAAGTGAATTGGAAATTGTTACAAAACACTTTTACAAGACACCTATTAAATCATTAAGAAACGAGTCTGTTTATAACGCTCTGCAGCAATTGGACTATACATAAAAGTCAAAGATTGTGTCTAAAAGACGTTTTTATATTTTAGAATTTTCTGATTCTTACTGTATACTGCAATCGTAAATCAATTGCAACTAGAAACCTACAGTTTAAAAAATGTTGTTGCTTTAAAATATTTAATATTAAAATTAAAATGACTTAAATTGATTAGAAACAAGCGTAAATATTTGAATAGAAACAAACATAAATATTTAACGCACAAATAACTGGATATAAATTGTTTACAACATTGTCTTCACTTTTATCTTTTTCAGTGTTTATATTTTCTTCCGTGATATTTCCGCTAACAGCTCCATAGCTCGGGCTTGCGACTCCCTTAAATCCATCTTTTGTATATGATTTGAAACTCTGTGAGTGGAAGGATCTAAAACTATCCACTGTTACACACTGGTACTCTGGCATTCTGTAAACTCTGGTACTTCGTTCACTCTGTTACTTTGTGCACTCTTGTACTTTTTGCACTCTGATACTTTGTGCACTCTGGTACTTTGTGCACTCTGGTACTTTGTGCACTCTGGTATTCTGTACTGTAAATTCGTAAACTAAGTAGGCTGAACTTCATTCTATATTCTGAAGACAGATTGCCCGGTTCTAACTGAAATAAAAAATCGATGAATAAATAGAAAAGAAGTAAGAGAAGGAAAGATGGAATGGATGAAAGAAAAGAAAGAAAGAAAAGTATTCAAGAGGAAAGAAGAACTAAACGAGGACTTTCAAATTTTTATAGAACAACATTCAATTTATAAATGATTTATAATCACTGGAAAATGAATTGTAATTTTGAAAACTAAAAAATTCAATTTTTTTAATGATTGAAAAAAAGAACGAATAATAAACAATCAAAATTAAATAAAATTTTAACGTGCATATCTCTATCTATAACTGATATATATCTTTATATTAATCAGAAAAGGCTTTTAAAGGGAGTGTACGCGTAATTTCAAGTGACCATTTATCTGATCAATAATGTGAAAGATAGTTTTTTTTCAAGTTAAAAAGTATAATCCACACAATTTCCCACTATTGTTTCGTATCAAGAAATCCGCAAGTCACTTTTAGAGAAACCACAATTGAAAATAATCCACAAATCCACAATTCACAATTCACAATAAAGAAACCAAATTCATTACACCATTTAAAATTTGTAAAATTAAGAAAATTTACAAGAAATTTATTTAGACAAAAGTCTATTTTAATAAAAATCAAAGAAAATTTAAGAATTTAAGAAAAAAAGTATAATAGTTTTCCTGAAAATTACAAAATAAAAACATTCGCAATTTTAAATTTTTAAAAGACATAAATCTCCCATTTAAAAGACACAAATTTTAATTGCAAAAATGTCAGCTGACCTGGAAAGGTTAGGAGAATCTCGTGATCTTCCTGGCCCTGGCGACCTTCAGCTTGTCCTCCTCAGCTCAAAATCCTCCCAGAATAGAAGGATCTTCTCAACTCCACGAGCAACTCCATATTGTTAGTGTCTCAAAGTTTTTGATTCTCTTCATACGTTTGGGTAGATTCCTCTCTCCGAACAGCTCTGAACAATAAATATTTTAAAATCAAAGAATATTTTATCATGAAACATGTTTTTTAAGTTGTATTTCTTTTCTTACAATTTATCAAATTAAGACCCTGGCAGAAGATATTTAGGCAAAAAAACGACATAAAAATTTGAACCATAAACAATCGATTTTTATATTTTTATTGTTTAAGGATAACAGTACGGCCTGCCTGCCTGCTTGTCTGTCTGTTTGTTTGTATCCAATAAACGTCAAAATGGCTGAACCGATTGGGCCCAAATTTTTTGTGGGACATCACCTGACCCAAGGGAAGGTTTACGGAGGATCAAATTTTCAAAATTTGCCTCTCATCAAAATTCGATTTTTGAAAATTTTGAAAATTCAGGAAATTTCGAAAATTCTAAAAACTTTATAACTGTTTAAAAAAATTCTTGAATATGTTCCTGATTTGAAACGCATGTGGGAGGGGGAGGGAAGGTTGTCAGGTGGCAGGTGTATTGCCTGTTAATTTATTCTGTATTGAAATTCCAAAAATATAATTTAATCACCTAAATGTTTCAGATGAATGCAGGAACTGGAGCGATTTTCCATTTCTTCTGCTCTGTATGGAAGTTGGAAGAATATGCAATTCTGTGTAAGCTAACATGCATGCGTATCTTTGAAGTTTGAATTACTAGTGCCAAGTTCCCTGCCAACTGCAGCGAGCCAGTGGAGCATGCATGGTACAGGGATGCCGGCATTTGTCCTGCAGTGTCCGGGTGTCAAGCTCCCCCAACTGCTGCTGCAGACTTTTCACAATTTCATAAAATTTTTGGTACAAAAAAACCGCCAAATTCTATCTTGGTTGTTCGCAAAATTATGAGTTTTGATTGATTGATTGATTGATTAACGTTTATTTCTATGAGCCATTAGGCGGGCTCCTTAAATGTACATTACATACTGTTAGAAAAATATACAAATATAGTTATAACATATGTAATAAGTCAAGTAACAGAAAAAAATGGATATAATTTATCACAGATAAAGTTTTGGTAGGATACATCATGTCCTGGTCCATCAGCGAAGTAGTGGTCTTCATCAGGTTAGGTCGAGAGACTGCCGTTCTATCTTGGGTCAAACGTGGTTCTTCTGGAGTATTCGGGCTTGCATACGAATCTGACCTCTTTTAACTCCTGTTCTGGGAAGCGGGTAGGAGATGCTGCTGTGAACCCTTCTTTGAAGGAGTCTTGCCTCTGAAGTGTAGTGGGGGAGTCTGCCTCAGGATTTATGTCCGAGAAGAACAAGTGCGGTTTGTGAAGGTGAAGTTTTCCTTTCCATGTCTTTTTTTGTTTTACAGATCTATCAGTGTGATTATTTTTTATTCTGATTCTTCTGCCTTGGGAGTATTTTAGGGTTTCCCCATATCTGATGAGTGCGGAATTTTTATTCCTTTCAACGAAGTTACTCCTTCTTTTTTCAATTCTCCCTATTATTCCTTCATCCTTAAGGAGATGTAGACAATCTATGATAGAGGTTTGTCTGGGTAGGCCATACGCCATCTTAATTGCCGTAATTTCCAATGCTATAAGTTTCTTTGAGAGGTTGCAGGAGAGGTTCTCATAAAGGACTTCAGTTCCATAGAGTATGATTGGTTCTATTGCTGTTCTGTATACCTTGTATAGGGTGTCTCCCTGTACAAATCCCACGAATCTGTGTAATTGTTTAATTCTTGCATAATATGTTTTTAATTTTTCGCCGAAATGTTTATGGAAGGTTCCAGTTTCGGAGAAGGTGATTCCAAGTAACTTGGCATGCTCGGTGTATTTAAGTTTTTCAGTTTTTTCCCTGTCAAGAAAAAGGGTGTGTTTTTTTATTTCTCTCCTGGTCTCTGGTTTTTTACTGATAGCAAGAATGTTAGTTTTGGTGGGTTCAAATTTAATTCTTTTCATTCTAGTCCATTCTTCCAGTTGCCAAATTTCCTTTTGCGTTATTTCCAGTAGTGTGTCAAGGTTTCTGTGTGAATTAGCTGATGAGGCATCGTCAGCGTAGATAGCCGTATCACTGTGTGCAGTTCTGGTTGTGGGGATGTCTCCTGTTGAGTAGTTCCATAATTCTGGGGCCAGAACTGAGCCTTGCGGGACTCCTGACTCTAGTTTTATACTTCTGCTGTATTCTTCACCTATTTTGATTTTCATTGTTCTGTTGTGGAACCATGATCTCAGAAACCTGATTAGTATGGCAGGAATTCCGTCTCTCATGCCCTTGTGGAATAACCCTATGTGCCATACACTGTCAAAAGCTTTTTTTGCATCAAAGCATACAAGTATGGTTGGCTGGGGGTGAGTGGCTCTTATGGTTTTGGTGTAAGTTTTTGTATATATTCTTTTAAGATTTGTTGAGGTGCTTTCTCCTTTTCTAAATCCAGTTTGTATTATTGGGATTAGGCCTCTTTTTTCCAGATATGGATTGATTTTTGAGAGAACTAGGGCTTCAACTATTTTTGCTCCTACCGGTAGTAAAGAGATAGGTCGATATGATGCCGGGTCTTTTGCAGGTTTATCTTTTTTTAAGATAGGTACCATTATAGCTTGTTTCCATATATCAGGAAAATCGCCTTTTTCATAAATTTCATTTATTACTTCCAGGAACATTCTTTTTCCTCCCTCCCCTAGGTCTTTGAATTGGTCAATCATGATTTTATCATGCCCAGGGGCTTTTCTTTACATCTTGTTTATTACTTTATTCAGGTCATCAGTGTCAAACTTCTTGTAAATTTTATTCAGTTCTCTGACTGCAGTTTCACAATTATGTGCCAGTCCCTCATTCCAATCTTTGTTTACCGGTATGTTTAATTTTGGGGCTTCTGGTAGTGTTTCCTTTATTTTTCTGTATTGATTTTTGTTATCCTTGTCCCATTCTTTGACTTGGTGTTTGGTAAGATTGGGTTCTGAGTTTGGATTGCTTGTATTTTTAAGTTTTCCTTCTTTTAGTGTTGCTGAGTCAGGTGACCATGTGAAGTTATCACATTGTAGGTTATTACTTTTGGTGATGATGTTGTTGTTACTGGTTTCTAATGCTTCTTGTGCATCGTCCCATTCATTACTTAGATTTTGAAAGTGTTGATAATCAAAGTGAGGATCATCTAGTGGTTTAAAGGTATCTTGCGCGCTGTTGGCCATTATGTTTGCAATACCTATCTCAGTGCATGCTGTGTTACCTTTGTATTCCATTTTCCTGATGTTAGTCCCGTTCTTACCTGTGCCTCCTAACCTTTTTAGTGAGGAGTAGAATTCCCTGGGGGCCTTTTTTATGTCTGTTTCCCCTAACTTAGTTAATTCTGCTTCCCAATTCTTCTTCTTCTGATCCAGTATTGCATAGTTTATTCTTTTTGCTAGTTGATGAATTTCTGTTCTGTACTTTTGTTGGTTGTTCTCCCAATGTTTGTATTGGTTTTTTGTATAGTGATTTTTGTATTGTGAGGAGTAAAGGTCAAAGATTATTTGATATGCTTCCTCTCTCTTTTTCCTAGTGTCTGAGGCCAGCTTCCTGAGTCCGTTTTCTAACTTCCTTTTTTGTTTAATGAGGTTTATAATTTTCCTGGGCTTAGTATTTCCTCTGTTAGAGGCTAGTTTGTATGTTATTGACACGTTCAATTGATTTTTCATACCATCTACCTGTTATTACTGCAGCCTCTAACATCATTTCAGTTGTTAGTTTGTAGTTCCATGGATCATATGTTTTCCAGTCTGGTACATATTTAAGTTTTGAGAGTTTGGATTTCGAGAAACAATTCAGGGGCCATTACAGATAAACCCTGATGGTCTGAGATCAGTTCGTATTCATAGCTCGTGTTTATTATTTAATGAGTAATGTCATTATGTGATATTGTGGCGGCGTAGTGGCGGAAGACGAAGTTCTGGAGGAGTTTAAAACCGAATATCAAGACGCGGCAGGTTGAGCAGTTTCCGGCCACGTCATCTATCTATCTTTTACTTTTGCATAAATTTCAGTATTTTAAAGTAGTAATAAAGTAATTATTTAAACAGGTGTTTATTAACTTGAGCGTAGCTAAAATATAATGTAATCTATCTGTGCCCATTTTCCATCAGGAGTGGCATGTGTCCATTCAGCTTCATCACTGATGTTGTGGACATATACCGGTGGTTGAGAGGTGTCTATGTTTAGTTTTCCCTCCAAGTATTTTTTTAGTTGTGCGCCATTTCTGTTGTGGGGCACTTTCTGCATGTGGGGCAGTAATTTTAAATGTTTTGCATTAAGGTCACCCAGTATTATGGTTTTTTTGTACTTCTCAAAGTGGTACTCTAAATGTTCTCCTTTGAGTTTACCATCTCTTGCATAGAGGTTTATGATTGTGATTTTATCTCCTTCTGCAATTATTTCTGTTATCAGGGTTGATATGTCGTCATAATTGTTATCTTCTATTATGGTGGCCTTGTAGTCCTTCCTTATAAATGTTATTAAGTCGTTATTATTTTGCTTAAAAAAGGCGTTATAATTTTTGTTTTGGAATTGTCTCCTATTTTCATCATTGATTTTTGCTTCCTGTAGTCAAAGAACTGCTGGTTTTCTTTGATTTAAAAACTGTCTGGCTTGCTCCCAATTGTTAGCTCCCTGCATGTTCCATGTTACCATTTTACATGTACCTTTTATTTTAACCCGGGGGTGACATTGTTGTTTGGATGTAGATGTTCTCTTGCCGTGAAGTTGTTTAATTGAGCCATAAGTGACGCACCACCCACTCTTGGTTCTTGATATATTTTGACATAACCTAGATCATAGGTTTCTATTAGGGATGCTTGTATTATGTTTATTTTTACTTCATGTATGTTTAATCTGCCATTCCAAGGTCTTGTGTTATGACACTTAAGTGAGCAGTATTGCAGGCCTGTTTTCTCATCGTACTCTGCTTTGCCCTGGTAGAGCCAGAGGCTTTTGAGACATTTTTCTCCTGCACACATTGCTCCACCTGCAATAGAATTTATGAGTTTAATTATATGATCTT
This sequence comes from Eurytemora carolleeae, assembly GCF_000591075.1. Lineage (NCBI taxonomy): Eukaryota > Metazoa > Arthropoda > Copepoda > Calanoida > Temoridae > Eurytemora > Eurytemora carolleeae. The sequence continues at coordinate 108,775 of NW_019396604.1, read as the reverse complement.
TATCGACTTTTTTAACTACTTTCTTATTGGCCCTGAGTTTTCTTTCTTTGGTGGTATTGATGAGGTTTTCAATCCAATCAGAAATTCCATTAAGATTAATACTGTCTAGGAGGCATATTTTGTATGTGAAGTGTTCCCCACAGGTAGGAATTCTTCCAATGTTATTCATTGCTCTAAGGCCCAAGTATTTGATCCATTGTGCCCTGGATCTATGTATGTTGAGAAATTTAATTCTTTTCTCATCCTCGTCAAATGTGCAAATAAATTTGTTCATATAGTTGGTTTCACAATCCTGCCCGCAGGTGAACCCATCTGGAAGATAAGTGTTGGGGTTATTACTAGTGTATTCCAGGCAGAAGGCACATCTATATTTTTTTAAGCACTCAATAATCACCGCTACCATCGTGTTACTCATGGTGATTTTTTTCCCTATGTAAAAGAACATAAACTTTTTAAAGCATTCATTAATGTTGGTACAATAAGGGCATGAGTATATATGGTTATGACATTTTTGTTTAATAATTTCTTTTCCCTCAGTTGTGATTGCCATTTCTTCAAATTGAAATTCTTTGTGTGGGTATAATTCAATGTCAGGGATATCAAATGTCACATAGAAGTTTTGTTCATCAAGGATAGGGGTTTCTGGGATTTCAGGACCAGAAATTGACTCAACATCACCTGCCCTAAGTAAAAGTTTGGAGTCATATGTTTTTATCCCAATTTCTACAACAGTTAGTGGAGGGTAGAATGAGTAGTCTTTTTTACCTGTACATTCTGTATTTTTTCCTCTTTTCCTTCCTTTATCTTTGCACTCAGTATCACATTTTGCCTGAAAAAAAGTTTGAGTAGGTATGGTTGGTTTGGATTCTTCATTGGGGAGGAAGCCTGTCCCTTTTATGAGTGAGGTATTTGCTTTAGGGCCTATCAAATCTGTTGCCCCTTCCTCTGCCCCAGCTTCTGATCCTTCCTCTGTAGGCATCCCTTTGGTATCCCGTTCTTTCTCTATTGGTTCCTGTATTGTCTTGTTGCTCCACCTTGTACCCTGAACATAGTAGTAATTAGAGTATGATTTATATTTGGTTAGATTATATTTCCATGTATTTTTGAGTGAGGGTTTCAGAGTTATGATTACAGTGGTTTTACCTTTGGGTTTGGTGTCCCAATTAGATGAGATGTTTTCCATGCCTGAGAGGTTTGCTATTAGGGATAGGTATGCTTCTGTCTGCTGAGCACTTTTCCATATGCTGCTTCTGGCTTTCATCAGCTCTACGGGATTGCTTCCTTTGATTAGCACTCTTCTTGTTATTTCCATGATGAATCTTTCTTTGAATTCTTTCTGTCTGGCTTCTCTTGAGGTTATAATCCCTTTTATCATGCTCCTAGAGATGTGACAATCAGTAGGGTTTGAGGCTGAGTGATTGTATTCGGATCCTTCTCTCTTGCAGTAAGCACAGATGGGGTTCTCATTCTTGTCTTTGCACTCACTTTCATGGAGTTTGTAGAGTGTTCTACTAGTCCCTTGACCGCAATATTGGCAGAAACCTGGGGCGGAACATCCAGTCAGTCCAGCCTCATATGCTCTATGATCTCCCCATCTTTGGCATAGAGTGCAGTAGACTGGAAGATTCATTTGAAATTCCTCGAAGCATATTTGATTTTGTAGCGGTTGTGAGTCTCTGAGAGAGACTCTTCCGGTGGCAACAATCCATTCTGCCATTTTGCCATGTATGACAGTATACCAGAGCCCAGTTCTGATCACAGCACCATTTTCGTCCATTGTATATGATTTGCCGTACCAATTAGCTACTCTGGCCCCGTTTAGTGCTGGGAATGTTTCGTTTACTAAATCTTCAATGTTTGAGGTTCCTTTGTGAGATATGGTTAGGTTCCTTATAGAGATTGGAATACTGTAGGGAACATATTCCCTGTCAACAGAGTTGCCCGCTATGTTTATATCCAGGTGTATTCTAAGAGGTGCGAAGGGTAGGTTCTCAATTTTCCCTTCCTTGTATTGAAATAGATTGTTTATGAGTCCAATGTGGTGGAATTGTTCAATTGTGTGAGGCTCTCTATACTGTATCTCCTTGGTTCTGGTGCTGTCCCCGCCTTGTTTGATAGTTCTCACTCTAGCTTTTTCATTATTGGTTAGCGTTGGTAGAATTGCCAATAAGGATCTAATGAAAGATTCTTGCTTTTCCTCCTGTAGGTTTCCCCATTCTAATCTGATCCCCTTTGGCATCAGTCTATCCCCTTCTCTTGGTTCCTTGGGCAGTTTCCTGACCCCCATGTCTTGCCCTGGCATAAATGGAATGTCAGGTTCAGAATCTGTTCTTATTGTCTCCGATCCCATCCTGTTTGAATATCTGTATAGGATTTCTTTAATTTCTCTTTCATTATCACTTTCAGATAGATCCTCCATGTGCTCTTGGAATTTGCCTATCCAGTCCGTGGCAATCATTAGCTCCAGCATGAGCATAGGAGAGCCAGGTGGAAATTCATCTCCGTGTTTCCTCTTTTGTGATGAGAATAGATCATTGTTTTCACTCTCCATTGTTGTTCTGAAAAAAAAGTGTGTGGTATAAATGTTGCAGTTGTTGTACTTGGCCGTAAATATCCATGCTTGCTGAGCATAGATTTCCAGGTTATGATTGTATTTCTTCCTGAGTTGGTTAGGTTTCTGTGCCATCCGCATCTACTATCATCTAAACAATGTTTGTCTTTAGATATGTTTCCTTTTTCAGCGGATAAATTTTCAACAGATATTTTACTTATTATGGTAACGTTAATTCCCCAATTTTGTAGAATCCTTACCTGTTCTTCATTGATATGGTTTAGATTAACTCCTGCTGCAGCTAGTTCTATGATTCTGGTGTTAACTGTTCTATCAGCAGCCTTAATGAGATCTACTATATGTTTGGTTTTTTCCATTATGTTAGGTGTGATTCCAGGGGCATGATCTAGAATGATTCTTAGAGCCTTGTTGGAGGGTTTCCTATGTTTATTGTAGACACCGGGGTATGTTATGTGCTTGTGAAGTCCATTTTCCTTGAAGTCCATCAACTTAGTGGTAGCATGGGTATACTTGTTATATTCATTGGCCGAAATGGTAATATGTATTTCTACCGGCATGTATTTTCCTAGATGTCCTAGGGCTACTTCCAGGTATCTTGGCCATATTGTGAGGATGGTATTGCCAATATCAGCCAGTATACCTTTGTGATCTTTTTTGATCTTGATAATGAGGCTGTTGCTGTGATGCCTAGGAGTGTTTTTCTTGGTGGCTGGTAACATCTGTTCCATTTCTATACCTTCCATTCTTGCCAGCATTCTGTATAAATCCCATATTGCCAGTAAAGGCACTATCATGTTATGTTTCCTGATACTAGTATCATGTCTGGTTGTAATTACTAGTCCTCTGTGACCCTCTAGAGTAGTAATTATTTCATGAGCAAGCTCAACATAATAGTCTCCATCGAGAATACCTCCTTTCAGGAAGGTGCATTCTCCCTTTATTTTGGTGTTATCCGTGCTACTGTGACAGTAACTATTTCATTTCCTTTGTAGTTGAGTGTCCAGAATTTTTTTACTATGATCTCATTATCCTGATCTACCTGGGTAGGGAGAGTTTCTTTCCTGCATGTTGTGATAATTTCCTTGGCCATATCTTGAATGATATCCTTATCCATCAGTAGGTTGGTTGCATCTTCCTGGTCTAATCTTTTCATAATATTTGCTTCAATGGTTAAGTTATTTACTGCATTACTGATTGCTGAGTTTGCAAGTTCTTCCAGAGTGGACCAGCTGCTGGATTTGTCTGGCTCTGATTCCATTTTTTCTGAAATATAGGATTTAGTAGGTTTTGCGCCCATGTTTAGTTTTTGATAATGTATGTTGCTGCGTATGACTGCAGAGTTTCATCCTGGAGGTTTCCTCTTTTTTAAGAGTTATTGGGAGTGGTTTACCAGAATCATGTTGTTTCTCCATTTCCATGCTAGTTCTGACATCGATATTATTGTTGTACCATATTTTTTTCTTTCTTGCTTCCTCTCTGTATTTTCTTGATAGTTTCGATGTTTTTTTAGCCTGGGTATCATTACTAATCTCCGCCTTAATTGTTGCATTTAAAAGTTCTTCTTCTGTTATACCTTCCTGGAAGTCCATTTTCTCTGAAAAAAATCTATGTTCAGGGATTCTTATTGCAGTTGAGTTATAATCTATCCATGTATTCCCATTTTGTTCCTGGAATTTTAATACTGGAGAGAAGTGAGTCCATGATAGGTCCTGGGTGGGCTTCTTCTGCGACTTTACCTTAGAAATATTATGACTAGTATATTTGGGATGCTTGTTATTTGGAAAACTAATCTTTCTTATTTTGTTATTTATTATGTTTACACTATTTTCAGGACAAGTGCCCTCCTTTGGTTTATTTATAGACAGACCTGTATGTTCTTCTCCATGTGGACTTTCTCTACATTCTTCATGTTTTATGTATTTAAAAGTGTTAGTATTATTACCTGCGGCAATATTGATATATTGAGTGGCCATCTCTAGTTCAAAGACCGAGTTTTCTGGTCCATTGTAAAAGTTACCGAAAAGCGGAATTATGAATCTACCCTTTTTCCACCATCTGTTCATTTCTTTTAGATAATCTGTGATACTTTCAAACATTACAATCAGTCTGAATATAGTATTTGCCGCTTCATTTCTCCCGTTCTCTTTTTCTTTGTCATTCTTATCCCTCCAATATCTTTTGAACTCGTTTAGTTCTCCAGCAACTAGCTTAAAGTGCTCCATGACGTAATTGCATTCTGTTATGAGATAATCTGTGCAACTGATCCTATCCTCCTCATTCTCGGCCTCTTCTATCATTTCCATGTATATTTTAACTGTAGGTCTCATTATTTGTCTGAAAAAAATAAAGAGTTGTGCGTGTTTTCCTACTGGTATTTTTATGATTATTTTCTCCTTGGAGTAGGGCTGCTGATGTTGCCTTGATATTACATTGATTTTATTTTTCTTTGCTTGCATCCCCCAGATCTCTGATGTCAGTTCCTGGAATAAATTAATTTTATGTTTTATCATTATCCTGTGTGGTTTAAATGTTTTTTCAGTTTTATTTTCTTTTTGTACTTACCTGTTTGGGGTCTTGGCGTTCTTGTATAGGTTCATCAGATCCTTTTCTGTGTCGGAGACCATGTTTAGGTTAGTTTTGATTGTTATCTTACTTTTATTGATAACAAGTTTATCTAGTTGTTTCATCGAGTTGGGGAAAGGCATTCTTGTTTCAGTACTGGCATTGGTTAATGCGGACCTGTGAAGTTGTTTTTCCCATTCCTTCAGAAAGAAAGTCCTTCTGGCAAGTTTGTTTCCTAACTTGTTTGTTATCGGATCTACGTTACCTCCTAGGATTCTTTCCGCTTGTGTCCTATTAAGGATATTCAGGATGTTCTTGGTGTTTACGACTTCCAGTTCTTTGAGTCCAATTTCTAGGTTCATCCAGTCTTCTGATTTAAATGGGATAATTGGGATTTTATTTTTTTTAGGGGGATTAGCGTGTGTCTGGTTTGAGGGTTTTCTTCCCAGTATCTCTTCCTCACTTTTTCCATACTCTTCTGCATCCTGATTTTTCCCCAGTTGTTTAATCCAGAAGGCTGATTTAGGAAATATTTGCTTAGGTTTAATGGATGTTCTGTTACATGGGGGGGTTTCTGGTGAATGGAGCTCTTGTATCATCTCTCCTGTAGGTTCAGGTATGTTTCCCGCTCTTCCTATAATGAGTATGCTGGCTGCAACCCTTTGCAGGATGGATTTCATTACAGGTGTTTTGTATCCTGCTTCATTATTCTCCTCTAGAATCTCCCCCTCCTCCTCCCAGGCACGTTTCATTATTCTGAAACATAATTTGCATAAAGTTGCAAAACTTGTAGGTTTATCATAAAGAAATCTACCACTTTTATTGGTTTGCAATGTCAAATTGTAGGTAAAAAAATATTTACACTTTTTCTGATATCATATGTGTTGGTACATAGTCGCATTTTCACAGGGAACATTGTGCTTATATGGTTTATTCATCCATAAGGATGAGTTTGGATTTTTCTTTACTATTGTTTTACAGTATGCTAGTGCATTTTTTCCAGATTTATTCGTTACTTGTTTCCCTCCTCCAGAAATGTGTCTAGCAGTTCTTCTATGTCTCCTATGTTTGCCAGATCCACAAGAATCTCTGCAGCTTGTGTGCATGATAGACTGATAGCTTCTGTTAATGCCTTTGGTTGGTGTACCTCTGATTCCAGTTTGGACGGACTCTGACTCTGGTTTCCCACCTGCAATTTCAACCTTTTTAGTTATGGTATGTTTAATGAAGAAATAAAGTTCCCAAGGATTTTTTTTAGAATTTAGTGTAATTATCGCAGTTATTGTTCTTCTTAAATTTTTTTTGTTATATTTACTATGGCAGAAGCCTCCCCCCCCCTTTTGAATTTTCCATGAGCCTTTTACAAGCAGTAGAGATGCGTTTTTTTGATTTTTCCCCCTCTGGGGTTTTATTTTTGGTTTTGTTGTTCTCCCCCCCCAGACATGATTATCCTTATGTTGGCTGGGATTTGCAGGTTTTTTTAGTATGTTAATAGCTTCCGCTTGTGTGATTTGTGATAATATGTCTGTATGTTTAGTGGTTAGGACTCCTAAGAAACACATTACCTGATTTTTGCTGTCCAAATGATTGAGAGCCTTCTCATCATCACCCTGGATAGATGCACTAGTCATCTCAACTTGCGTGGATTTTTTCATTTCCAGAGCTTTGTTGCTGTCATCTATGTTTATGATTATCTCTTTGTCTACCTTTCTTGACTCCAAAGCTTTATTCTGGGATTCACTCATTATTCTGAAAAAATATTCACATGATTTTAAATTGTTTACAATATTGCTTTTGCTCAGAAAAACTTTACTAGATTGTAGAGGTATGCCTGATGGTACAAGGGGTATATTTACTGAAATACTACCACTATAATAAGAGTTTCCTCTTTGCCAAATCTGTTGATAACTATTCACATTTACAAAATTTATATTATATTTCCTTTTTTTACAAAATATGTTTTTTATGTTTTCTGGTTTAATTCTCTTTGATCCGTAAAACTCAGCTCCTTTAAGGTTTACTGGTTTAATTACTGATTGTCTTCTTCTTCTTCTTTATGTTTAACAGATCTTCTATGTTTACTATACTTGTTAAACTCTCGAAATTTCCCAATTCCTGTACGATATGGATCCGGTTGAACTCGTCTATTGCACTTTCTTGAATTCTTTCTGGTTCCCATTGAATTGAGCTTTGATCTCCCACCTGAGAATTTAAAACCATTAGAAGAACATTGCATGTTATGATTAAGTGTGGAATTTTTGATTCCAGAGTAAGTATTTGTGTTTATTATTTTTTCAAAAAAATTTTTTATTATTCTGTTATACAGAGAATTTATCCCCTTTCTTGTTACTTGGACACTTCTTTTACTAAGAATTTTTATCACCTTTGTGTATATTTTCCCCCTTTTTGATCCCCTTTCTCCTTTCTTATTCTGGTTGTTATTAATTCCCCTGTTGTCATCCTTCCCTGATCTAGGGTTCCCTTCATAGCAGTTCCCTATGTTATTCCCCCATCTATCTTCATTATTAAATTTTACCTGACTATCTTGAATTGCGGGGAGAGTTAGGATCCATCCCTGGGTTCCTGTTGTGGTTTCCTCGTTATTTCCTGTGAAGAAAATATGATTCGTTATATTTTCAGTTAGCTTAGAGTTTACATCAGGTTTTGTTTTATTTACGTTTTCATTAATGTTTACTTTAATGTCAGGTTCAGGGGGATTTTCTATAGTTGCAATAATTTTGTTTTGAACTTGCCTAATGTTTTTACTCGGTGTTGAGGGATGAGGGTTTGTTTCCTTGTATTCTCTAACTTCCTTGTCTTCAGAGGAAGAGTTTTCCCTGTCGTCAAACGAGTCGTCTGTTGCTTCTCCTTTCAGAGTATCCTTGGAATCTGCCTTTTTCCATCTTGCTTCTCTGTTATACCTTCGTTGGTTTAGAACTGAACCTTCCCATTTGTGTCTAACAATGAACTTCCCCAGCTTACTTTTTCCTCTTAGGCAGATTTGTCTATAGCATCTTTTATTCCAGTTTTTTCTGCAGCAGTTGGAACAAATACAATATTTGTCCCTATTGCATCCTTTGCAAAGATCACAATCTCCCTTACTTTTGTATCTGGTCTTCTCCTGGGGTGATTTCTGTGTCAATATCTCCTCCTCCTTGGTTCCATTAGGGCAGTCCTCCTCTTTCTCAACTTCTCCTGTTTCTTCTTCATTCTTGTGTTCAGTCGGGATTGATTTGTTATCAGGCTTCTCCGGGCTGTTATTAGTTCCAGGAATGCTTTTTGCAGGAGAGAGGGTAGTGTTATTTCCTTCTGGTTTTTTTCCTGGTGATAGACTTGTCTGTTTTTTTGTCGGTTTAGGGCTGTATTTCCTTTTCCCATTCTCTGAGTGCTGCTCAGGCTGTTCATTGTCGCTACTGGAGTATTCCTCTTGAGATCCAGAGTTTCCTTCTAGTCTTACCTTCTTGTGATTATTTTTATTCTTTCTTTTTCTTTTCCTGGTTTCTCTACTTTCTTTTTTAATTTTTTCCATGAGCTGAGCCTGTAATATAGCTAGTTTTTGCTGTAGATCAGCTGAGGATCCTTCTTCTATTTCCCTCTTTCCAGGGAGGATAATATCTTGTGTAGGTCCGGTTTCAGTTGCAGGTTTCTTGGATTCATCTCCAGGTATAATCATTTCACTTTTCTCCAGGCTATCTTCTACTGGATTTGTTATTTCTTCAACCTCTAGGGTTGCCAGGGGATTCGGCTCTCCCTTGGAGTATTTACCATTATCAGAGTCATAGGATGAAGTTTCTTCAGGTTTTAGTTTCAGTTCTTCTCTCAGTATCCCTATATCTCGTGTGATCTCCTTTTCCAGTCTGATATTTTCTGTATTAATTTTCTTAGCTTCAGCTAATAATTCCTGAGCACTGTCATCATTTCCTTCTATCTCTTCTTCTGATTCCTTGCTTTCCTTACTCCCCTGAGTTATGTTTTCCTGTTTATTTTCCTGTTTCTTCCTTCTTTCTCCTAGTCCATCTTCCTGCTCTGAGAGTCTTATTCTCGGGATTTTGTAGTTTTCCCCTGATTGCTTCTTCACCTCTCTGATTATTTCTATTTCCTTGGTTTGTTTTCCCTGGATTAACTGGTTTTTGTGATTCCTGTCTCCAGGTTCTGTTCTCATGTTGTCTTTTCTTTCTTTCTGTTTTTATCTTCAGATTTGCTTCTGGTTGAGTCTTTACTCTCTCTTCTTTCTCTGGATCTGCTATGATATCCACTCTCATGTCTATTTCTTTCACTGGAGTTGGATTTTGTTTCTTTTTTATGGTTCCTTTTTTCACTCTTGCTACTGGTTGAGCTTCTCCGGTCTCTAGACCTCCTGCGTTCCTTGGATCTACTTCTTTCTTGCATTTTCTTCCCATCCTTTAATCCCAGCTTCTTATCAATAGTTCTGACCCAGGTTCTGATGATCTTGGTTCTGTATTCTGATCCTAACACCAACATCTCTTTCTTATCATAGGTTTGTATTCTTTCTGTATCAATGAAGATATCAAGGTGACAGGGGCGTAAATAAGGATTCTGTAGGGGGGGGTAAATATTTTTAATTTGGCGCGCGAAGCGCGCCGAATTTTTTTTTACCCCCCCCTAGAAATTTGTTTACCCCCCCCTAGAAAAATATCATGATGTATATCAAATTATTGGTTTTAATTGGAGTTGATTTGCATTTTCCACTCATTTCTGGGATTTACAAACTCAATCTAATAAAGGCTTCATTACATACCTTTCAGCTTTCACCTTGTTTTATACCCTTCATTATAGTCATTCATTTTACATTAACTACAAAGATCTGTAAAAAAACTGAATTTACTTTATTTTAACTAACTTTTTATATTAAGTTTGCTGGCAAACATTGACAAAAAAGGCAGTAATATAAAAAATAATAGTTTTACTCTAAGAGGAAAANTTACATATGATATGATATCCATGTACAAAAGGAGGGGGAGGGGGGTCCAAAAATCGTATTTTAGGAAATTAACTCATAATATATATATTTTTTATTATGACGAGTTGTGTGTGAGTGAACTTTGCTGAAGTAACCGATTCCGAACTAAAAGTTTAAGAAGCATCTGCAAAATGCCGCAAAAACTTTTACTATCATGAAAATAGTCGCTTTACACAAGTGCAGACTAATGAATAGGGAATGTATTTTTTTTTTGAAGGGAAGGGGTCAAGGCAACTGGAACTGTTACTTGTAGAGGCAGCAAATGGTGTAACCCCTGCTATTCAGGGCCTGAAAATATGTTCAGGGGTAATTACCCCTAGAATTCTAGGGGGGGGTATTTAACCCCAGGATTCTAGGGGGGGGTATTTACCCCCAGGATTCTAGGGGGGGGTATTTACCCCCAGGATTCTAGGGGGGGGTAAATAACCCCAATAACCCCCCTTATTTACGCCACTGCAAGGTGAGTAAGCCCTGTTATCAGGTCCTCCTTGATTTGAGGACCATCTACAAATGTAGGTTCCCTGTTCTGATGTAATCTAGGTGTGACCAGGGGTTCTTCATACAGGAATTTTTCCCTTATTTCCGCATTACCTTCAGGATTGACGAATATCTTCAATGCATTCTCCATGCTCCTGGGATGCCAGGCCTTGACTGTCCAGTGTTTATTATATTTCATTATCTCTTTTATTGTGTTCCTGGCTTCTCTGATAGATAACATCTTCCTCAACTGTTCTCTATAATTATGATTTGCTTTTGCTACAGCCCACAGCATACATAGGAAGTAGAATGGCCTCAGGTTGCAAAGAAGAGTTTCTCCAACTAGAGCCAGAGGGTTGTAGGGTGAGACAAGGATATCTCTCCAGTAATAGGAGCTACAGCCATAGTGTAGATTGAGTAACATAACATCCACTCTTGTTCCATTGTTTTTGTGCCACCATTGAGTAGGAATTGTGGTTATTTCACCGGGATAATTATGCAGGTGATCTCTCATGATTACATGGGGTGGGTTGCTGTAGTTGATTTCATCAATACTTCTTTTGGTGAGAAATTTGGCGATGCTATCAATAACCTTGTTTTCATCCACTGTTCTAAAGCTGCCCTCTCTTCGGTTGTTTTTACTTATCTTGGGTTGCTGCGATCCTCCCTGAGGAGCAGCAGACCTGCTGGGGTTTGGATCTGGGTTGAGATATCTGAGATCCTCACCGGAGGAATGAATTCTGTGATCTCTATATTGATGATTACTGGATCCAGGTTCATTAGAGTACCTAGTTTCAGTACTTCTCCTGTCCTCTCTAGGTTCATTAAACTTCTTTATTTCTCCTTTGGTTTTAACCCTGAGATTGGGCATGTTTTCCTCCATGTGTTGTATGATTAGACTGTCAATCTCATCAGTGGGTGTTTCAGCCGTGGTTAAAAATAGCTCTTGACACTTTTGACTGTAATTCTCTTCACCAAGAATGTAGTAGGTATGATTAATAACTGTTGTGACCTCGTGAGATGTTATGCCCAGGTTTTCAAGACCAGCTTTAGTCACCTTCCAGGCTTCATATGTTCTATTAGAGGGGTGCAGCTGTTTTAAATACTCCATAAACATAGCAAGGACGCCTCTGATTTTGAGTCCTGCTAGTACAATCTCCCTGGACCGATCCATTTCAGGGTATAGGTTTCCTAAATGCAGTTTAAGTTTATTAATTTTACAGTTTACAGCTGGGCAAAGTGTCAATTCCTTGTTTTCTCTTGATAGTTTATTTTCTAAAAAAGTGTTTCTTTTTATCCTTTCCCTTTGACTTTTGATCTCATTAATGTTTAGCTTAAAAAATGTTTTACCCTTAATAGTTTTTAATTTATTAAGTTTTACCTGTTCTGGTGATCCCTTAATCCCCTTGTGTGTCGCCTCTCCTTCTGCATGGACTTTATCCACACTTCCATCCTTGGTACCCGTCATTCTCTTGATTATCTTTTTTCTGAAACATAAAAGAGTGTTATTGGTTTCATTTTTAGTTTCCTCAATAATAAATTTAGACTGATATTTACTGTCAAAAAAAGGACTACCAATTCGTTTTTTGCATGAATTAATTCCATAAATGTACTGAGAATCAGTATAGGTTTTATCCTCCTGTACATTACACCGAGTCAGATTTGATTCGCTCATTTCAGGAATATTAAGTTCCATATTCTTCACTGTTACCTTATTATTAAATACTGCTACCAAGCAATTATTAAATACCATATCCTGTTCTGTCTCTGCACTGTCCGCTGCATTGTTATACACTGTCTTCTCTATTTTCACTGTTTCTATCAAGTTTTCAATCTCTAATTCAATGCGTTTCCTTGGCAAAATATCCCCCTTACTGATCCAGATGTTTTCGCCGGCCAGGCATATGCATAGTTGTTTTCTGTTGGTAATCAAGTAACACGCGTCCCCATCCCCCACGTACACCGATAAGGTTGAGAAAAAATTCCTAAGACCGGATATTTTTTCTCGAAGAATGGCGATCCGAATGTTCGCAAACGTTCTGCAAGCTATAGACTCTATCACTCTTAGACTAGATTCATCCTGCTTACTATTGTCTATACACCCTAAGGTGACTCTAGACCCTATCGCGTAAATTACATTACTATGTTTAACAGTTCGTATGCTTCCCAACAGAGAACCTTTCACCTCTGCGGTCCGACAGCGAATCCTTATGAGTTTTGAAAATTGTTTGAGTGAAGGGGAGTTTTACAAAAGTGCAGTGTTGGAACAGCTGTTTGCAGTTGGGAGTTAAGGAAACCCCGCCCATGACCCATACCCGGTGGATCAAGGGGTGTCCATAATACAATTTGTAGATTTAAAAAATTCATAAAAAATTAAACAATTTTAAAACGGTATACAATAGATATTAAAGGAAAAAATATATTTTTTTTCATTCTAAGGGCCCCCCCTTAGATTGATAGGTGGCATAGAGGAATAAATTTAATTACCTAAGAATGACCTTGCAAAATGATGCAACCTAAAATGACCTAACCTGACCAAAAATGACCTTATAGATTAAGGTCGTTTCAGGTCAGTTAAGGTCATCCGACCTAGCTTGACCTAAAATGACCTTAATCAACGTCGCCTAAGGTCGTTTAAGGTCGTTTAAGGTCATCCGACCTAGCTCAACCTAATTCAGAACTAAAACAACCTAGATTTAAGGTCGGTTTAGGTCGGTGGTTTGCGGGGTAGCCTTATAGGTACCGCTGACTGTTGAGTCACGGGACTACGGTGGTCACTCATTAGTCACTTCATTCACCAGACCAGTTACTTGTGAGTCGCATACCAACAAACACATCAGTTACAGTTTACCTCACATCAGCTGCAGCAGAAGAACAAAAAACGAAGTTTTTTATTTTATGCGTCATTATGTTTGTTAAATTTCAAACAAATGTCACATGGGATAATTAAACAAGCATAATCAACGATCAACGAAAGCTGGAAGCAAGAATTTAACAGAAATAATTAACCATCACTGAATTTGTTCTTAAATATCTTTAATAGTGTAGTATTCTCTTACTACTAAAAATGTGCAATGAATTGGCCAACTTAAATTAGCAAACTTTGATAAGATTATACTTCAAGTTATTCTACTTGTTTTGAATCTAAATCTTTGCAACCTGACAACATTGCAGATCGGGTTATTTCCATCACTCGGGCCTAACCCTCATGCGCTGTTGATATATATTTGCAACCTGGCATTATTATACTTCGGCTATCTCAATCATACAGAGTAAGCTTTATACAATTATATGCTCGTGCAATTATTAACACCCAAAGTAATTCATTCATTCAATGCAATGTTAACACATTTATTTACATAATTATAAATGCATACATCATATTACTTTAAGATAAACTGTTGACATAATTGTTAGTCAGAATCCCTTTATTTTCAAGGTTTCCTAACTTAACGTTTAAGTGCCTTCTCAGTTAATTTACTAAGTCGGGCCATCCATGACTGATATAGCCTTCAGTCTGTCAATCAGCTTAATATCTTTATTATTACAGGTTTGCTGGTCAACCTGCTCCTGTAATATCTGGAGCAGATCCCAAACCTGGTTAAACAGCCTGCTACTGATCTCATCTATACTTGGATCAGGGTGCAGTGTGTATTCCTGCTCCCTAGTCTTCCCTGTGTCCCAAACATCAACTTGTGGGACATCAGCAGACTTGTATCTCCTCATCCTCAACTACATCCTCTCCTAGATCCTCCACTAGGTTCTCCTCCATCAAGTCTGGAACAGTGACGATGGGAGAGTCTCCACTGACAAGAGGAGCAAGATCTGCAGGATCAACTTCATCTTCGTCCAGCTCCTCTTCTTCAACGTATGCGGGGTTCTGCATCCTAACCGGACCCTGGTTCATCTTCTCCTACTGTAAGCTCTTCTAGAAAGATTCCCTCTGTATGCTGTCTGTTGTTGTATGTAGCACAAGACCCGGAGCGGTATAGTGCAGGAGACTTGTTGTGTCTTCTTCTACGGCTCGGGTTGTACTAACTCCTGGCATCTTGTTGAATTCAAGGGACTGTTCACTCATATTAGAACAATCCGAACAATATCCCCCTGATGCATGGATAGCTTGTAATGTTTCTAGCTATCATCATCACTGTCAGGGAGGCCAGGATCAATTTAGCTCTTCCAGCTCAATACCATGAGTAGGAGCAGCAGCAACTCCCCTCTCGGTTTCATTCAGAGTTTGGATCAAGTTATTCCGGAACTCTGAGAGCAGGAAGATGTTAAGCCTTAGGGCAGTAGCCCATGAGGTTCCTTTTACACGGGTCACAACCACACTCACCAGTGTATAGATTAGTTTTCCTATTAGATACAGGATTACTAAACAACTGGCATAATGTCCCCAAGTATCTAGGGCGTCCCATATGTAGGATTTCCAGTCTAATACTTTAAGGGTACTTTGAGCTAAATTGTTTAGTTCAAAACCCAGGGTTCCAGTGGGTTGATATTCACCCCATGAGCCAGGAGTGGCGCAATATTGAGCTGTCAGTGCATATGTGACAGCTTTGCTGCTCTTCTTGGCATGGAAGAGTTCCATATAAGCCTGTACTTCTTTGTGTGTATAAAGCAGGCTATCAGTCTCTTCAACATGTTCCAATTCATCTATATGGTACCCCAGTTGTTCAGGTTTAGACAACTGGAGTGATATAGGTTGGACAGTAGGAGCAGCTTGGACTAATTGTCCATTTGTGGTTTCTAAGATAGGTGGGAATACTTCATCACAGTCTAATAGATCAAGGATGGGTTTCCTTGAGATCAATTTGGATGTATCCAGGTATACTGGTTCCTCACCTAAATACACAGGTAAATATTCCTTAGAACATTTATCATGTCTTTGATAACCAGGACTGGAGGTAACCTCTACAGTCTGGCACTGCATCTCCTGTATAATGTCTCCTCGGTCTCTAATCAATGCATTTGGATGAATAGGACTTCTTTTTAGCTGATGGAGTGAGTTTGCCCCTAGAGTACATAAATGTTTCTGTACTTCATGTACAGAGGACTGTACCATTCTCTCCATTTGAAAATGGAGGAATTCCTCACTCAACCTTAACTCTAGGTCTAGGTTTAAACTATCAGCATGAGTTGACATTTCCAAGAGTTTGACACTATTTTCCTGTGAGTTTTGGACTATCATCAATTCAGGGTAATCAGTCGTGAAGTATGTTAAGTCACATTCTTCACTCCTTTGCTTATCTAATTTTCTGAGAATGATTTTATGTTCCTCATTAACTAGATAATTTTCAGATTTCCCTTTATGTGTCAACTGAACCTGGCTGACAATCAGGCTTCTAATTTTAGCTAATTGGCAGCGGTACGGTTTTTCCGATACCAGGTAAGTGTCTATGCCCATTAAACATTTCATATTTTCAATACAACGTTTTTCTAATTCTACGTGGTTCTGAAGATCTATGATCCTGTTCGGGGAGATCTCAACGTCCCCTTCTGACATTGTTATGGTAACCGTTCTGAGTTCTAACATTCATTCATGCTGTTCGCCATTAATAGTGATTTTGGCGCCCTTGCAATAAACATTATACTCTTGATAGGTGATCTGCCCATGTGTAATTTCTGGGAATTGGATTTGTTTATTCAACCCAATTCTCATAGTCTTACCATTTATTATGTACGCCTTTCATGCATATGTATCAGAACACTCAGATTCAGAAATTATTTCCGGTTCTAAAATAGATGGCGGACCGAAAAATTTCCATATGTTCCATAGTACAAACGAAATTTGGATACTCGTTTTGAGCATTTAATCCCTTTAACATTTTGGGATCCAAATTTCTGGATTACTGTTATTTTCATGCCTTCAGTTTCATCCCCCTTTGGGTTTTCGGGGATTTTTACTGGCATACACCACTCTGACTTTTTGTAAGAATTAAGTCTAGTGGGTTTATTACAATCATACCCCAAGAATTTCAAAACTTCATTTTTCCTTATTTGTTTCACTGTTATCGCTTGCATAGCTAGTGAGAACACAATAATAAATGTTTTTTATTCATTCTCGGATTTATATTTAAATTTACACCTCGATTAATCACATCCGTGTGACCGATGACAAGACATCATTATTTGTCTCTCCCAGCTAGCCAAATTGCATAGATAGCGTGGTCGCATATTATTTTGGCTCTAATTGCGCAATTAAAACGCAAACTTGCGTATGACTAGATTTCAAATTAGTGTAAATATCTAATTTTTCTAAAGAAAATATTTTATAACCCAGCTTTAAGTAAAAATATCATGAATTTGTGAAGATGTGTATCATTTTATTTCAGGTATACAAATTGAGTAAAAATACGCTCAATTTGCGTAATTCCCTATAAAACTCTAAATCTAAATTATTTGTGAAATATCTAAAATTTCCGATGTGGCATATATTGCATTTTCCCAAAAAATTGAAAAAATAAACTTTTAAAAAGAATTTAAGTTGTCTTTGTTAGCATTCAAATTGCGTAAAAATTGCGCTCTTTTTACGCATATGTTTTGAGTGTTTAAATATTGAAGAATTAAGTGGCCCAGGTGTGTGTGCATAGTGCAGAGTGCAGCAATGTTATATTATATAGAAAGCCGTGTGATATGTAGATAAGGGTGGGATGGGGGGAGGATAATTGGGTAGAGAATTTACAGTGCTGTACAGTACACTGGGTTTTAGTACCAAATTTCACCGCTAGGTGTCTCTATTTGTTTCATGTAAAATTAAAAAAAAAGTAAAAAGGATCAGATTAATTTTTTTACTAAAAATATATCATTTAGAAGTCAAGATTTGGGGTTTGAATTACTTAAAAATTTTTTAAATGAAACATTTTTATTAGGAAAATGCACTGAATTTTCTATCAAAAAGTTTTATATAATCTTTCATAACTCTCATTCAAGTATAAAGCTTGACGCTATAATCTCTATGTTGAACTGTATTCCGGATGAATGGAAACAGTTCAGAGACAGTACCATATCGGTACTCAGGGATGGATGGCCTATCTGCATGCATCAAATATTGCATAATTTTTGGTAATTGAGAAAATAATAATGCGCATTTTTGGCGTAAATTTGTATAATATTATTACGTAAATTTTACGTCTACTAAAACCAATAAATTTACGTAGCTAAGTGTGCGATTTTACGTCTTTCATGACGTAAAAAGAGCCAAAATGTCGACGTAAAATTTACGTAAAAATGCCAAAAGTGACGTTTAAATTGCGCGCAATTTGGCTAGCTGGGCTGTTTTGGTCAGTGATACTGCGGCCTCATAACAATTATATATTCAGCTGCGTATCATTCGAATGTGGATATAAGACTGGGTTCGGCGGACTGTATGCTTTAAATATTAACTCTTATGGGTAAGTTTAATTAATTAAATTGCTGCGTTGCTAAATTGCCGAAAGTTTAAGTTTGCAATATTGGAATTATATTACTCAGCAAAATGCGATAATTATTATTACATTA
The DNA here is from genome assembly GCF_000591075.1 of Eurytemora carolleeae. NCBI lineage: Eukaryota > Metazoa > Arthropoda > Copepoda > Calanoida > Temoridae > Eurytemora > Eurytemora carolleeae. The sequence goes on along the minus strand of NW_019396604.1, from coordinate 90,683 downwards.
ACATTTTCTTCAAATTTTATATGAAATATGAACATTATTAAAAATTTTTCCTTTTTAATGTTAATACATTTATTGATTAATTTAAGGTTGTACAGGGTATGGGAACCCTTGTATGCGTTACAGTCCACCTACTCTCAAACGCACAACTGAACCAAGTTTATTATTAGGTCAGTAATTTCGTTTAAACAGTCTTATATAGTCAACGAATACTAAATCAATTCATAAGAACGATATTAGTAATTTCATCCTTAAGTTATTATATTTTCTCATGGACGAATTTTAATTGACTAGAGGTTTAATTAAATTTAAGTTAAAGTTTACTAAATTAATTCCGGGGAACTAAATTAGTCATTCCGTCCTTGAGTTATCATATTTTCTCAGGACGAATTCTGTTTAATCAGACGAAATGACGTTTTCATTTTGATTCTGGTTAATAAATTAATACTGGAATCAAATTTTACTATCATTTCTACTCTCATGTGTTTAAATTTTCAAGATATTATCCTGTTTATATTTCATCAGGCATATCATGTTAGAGAGACATAACTTTGAGTTTTAATTCAATTTTTATTAAAACCAATAGTATTTTGCTCTACGTCATTTATTACAAAGAGTGACCCAACAGTTTATTATCTAAATGATGAAATAAACAACAATAAAATTTATTATTTATTATGTTATTTTACAACATCATTGTTTAGGTTCGGATGGAGTGTTCAATATCATCGTACACCTTATCCATGGGAACCGGAGCTGCAGACATTTCCTGTCCCGGCTCTTGTATATCATCAACAGCCTGAGCCGCAGCGTCAGCTTCTAATTGAGCTGCAAAGCCAACGGGGACTACATGGTTGCCATAGAACATATGTAGAATTATGTCCTTGAGTTCCTGAACCTGCTGGGATGCCTGGATCTGCACATTAGTTAAGTGATTAATTTTCTCAACCAATTAGGCTAGATCAGTTGACGCATCTCTCCAGCCTGTCCGTGAGCTGTCAATGGGTTGCTCTGACCTCAAGGAGCTAGCCGGTTGGCTCGAGTTAGATCTATGGTTAGATTTATTACTCTACCAGCAACAACTGCTCTCTCTTCTCCTTCTTCTTCTGGTTTATGGTACTAATTCTTCCCATAAGCAGATTTTGGATTAGAGTTTGAGGCAGCATTTGGACTCAAACTGGTCTGGGGTACCATCATATATCTACCAGGTATCTTGAAACCAGTTGAGTTTGATGAGACTGCCATATTGACACCTTGTTGAAGTTTATGCATCTTCTTTTTACGTCTACCTGAAATTACACAAAATTAGAATTTTATCATTTCTTAATTTTATGTTATTTCAAATAAAGGGTCAATTCATGATTTTATGTCAGTCTTTCATCTTAACCTTCCTAACTTTTCCTAACTATCTTAGACATGTACATGATTATTTTAACATACACATCATAGAAATTATTAGTCAAAGTGTTTTATCATTTATTCAAATTTTTACAATTATTAAAATCATTTATTTAATTATTGTTAATTCGAACAAAATACTACAACTCCAAGAAAATTATTTCTTTTTCTTATTCAGGTTTTGTTGGAAATGTTTCATAGCTCTGGAGAAAGCTTCCCGTCGAACTCCTCCCCGTCCTTCACGCGGAGGGGGTAATTCTCTACGGTTATACTTCCTCTTCTCTACAGGAGGTCACACTGTCATTTCAGTGGAGGTCGACCTACTTTGAGGTAAGCTTATTTCTGCCTCATTTTCCAACTTTATCTGATCAGGTTGTAGGATTGGAGGGTTATCAATAATATTTTGAGGACATAATTGAGGGGATACATTCCTGGGTGTCTCTAAATTATCAGAGGTCTTTGTTACACCCTGGGGAACATATTCATCCTCATCCTCGGATGAGTCTATAAACATGTCTGCCTGTTTTTCTATGTTTACATCAGGAGAAGCATTTGACTCTCTATCCATTGAAATTTGAACTTCATTATCTTCGTCATTTTCATCAAATAACTGATCTAAATCAATCTGCTCATTGACCCGCTTAGGATCTATTTTCCACAGTCTAGAGGTCAGGACATGTAATTTATGTTTGTTTACAGCCCAATTACCAATAGGATTGATCACAGATAATGAGTCAGTGGGGGTCCCTGTTACTTTATAGGCCCCCGTCCACCTCAAAGTCAATTTCTTGGATAAATTAATCAAGCCCCTGGGTGACATATAATATACTGTGTCTCCCAGGTTTATATTTGAACTTCCCCGGGGTATCTTAATTTCTGTGGACACTGGTATGCATAATTGCTCATGCCTTGCCATTTCTTCATGAATATCTTCAATATGTTTTGATAGATTTAACACAAAGTTAGTCCATTTTAAGACACCTTGTATGTGGTTATCAGGGAAAAATACATCTAGGGGGACCCGGGGGTTTTGTCCATACATTGCATAGTAAGGGGTAACCCCTGTAATCCGGTTTCTAGATATATTAATTTCAAATATAGCAGCGTCCACCTTTTGAGCGCAGGAGTTGGGGCTAGAACTATCATCAGACCTAAATAATTGTCCAAGTGTTCTATGAGCCCTCTCAACTCTATTTCCCTGGGGACTATAGGTGGGAGTTTGCGTCATTTTAACATCCATTTTTTTACAAGTGTCTTGAAATAAATGACTCATCAGAGAAGATCCATTATCAGTGTGAATCGTCTCTGGCATTCCATGAACCAGAAAAAACCTATCAATTAATGCATTTAATATGGTTTTTGTTTCTAGGTCTGGAATTGGTACAGCTACAAGATATCTAGTAAACCCATCCTGTACAGTGAGAATGTGTCTGCAGACAATCCCTTTGTACCTGCAGGGAGTCAACAGACCTACTGTATCCAGGTAAACTCTTTGAAATGGGTATCCTAACATCTCATGATGCTGTACTTTATTCTTAGCAGAGGGAATTGAATTATTTTTCCGCATGCATGGCTTACAGTTAGTCACAATTAAAGTAACTAAATTATTCATCCCTGGGAAAAATGCCCTAACTCTTAATTTGTCAAGAGTTTCTGTCATCCCGTGGTGACCGGCGTGAGCCAGTTCTACCGATTCCCTCTGCATAGAACGAGGTACACAAATCCTGGGAGGACTTGTTTTACCATCCTTTACAGGTCTTTGTAAATATAACAGTTCATCTTTCACATACAGAAAGTTAAACCAGTTTAAATACGAATTAGTCAAAGGGGGCAATTGCTTCCTTTCTTCTTGGCTTGGCAATTTTCCAGCTTTAACTATATCTAAGACTAACTGTAAAGGGTAATCTTCCTTAGTTTCTAGCTTCCAATCCTTTTTTATGATTTGGTTCACTGAAAACTTAGAATGAGGTTCTATGTTAAGTACACAGAGTTCCTTTGATTTTCCAGATTGATTGATTGATTTATCCTTTGTAATTTGATAAACATAATCAATTTCTGGGTAAACTAAATATTTATCTGGGTCTTCCTTATCTTGCTCATCTTAAGGCGTCTCAGTCCTGGACAAAACATCTGCAGCTGAATTTACTTTCCCTGGTCTATGTATAATATCAAAATCAAAGGATGATAAATACACTAACCATCGAGCAAATATCCCCCGGGCCTCTTTTAGCCCTTTGAGGAATGTTATAGCTGAAGAGTCTGTTCTAATCAGGAATTTCCGGGCCCGGAGTATATGTTCAAACTTCCGAAGCCCTAAAATGACAGCCAGCAGCTCTCCTTTATGAGCTGGATACTGCCTCTGAGCTGTATCAAGGGACTTGGAGAAGCAGCCAATGAAGCGTTCCTTTCCACCTTGTACTTGGGAAAGGACACCTCCTGCTGCTACTCCTGAAAAGTCAGTATCTAGGATAAAAGGTTCCGTAGATTTATAGTCTGGGTAAGCCCTGATTGGCTGTGCCAGGAACAGTCCCTTAAGTTGATTAATCCTAGATATTTCATCAGGGTTTAATTCCAAGTTCTTCTCATTTCTATATTTGTTCAACGGGGCTACTACTTATGCATATTTGGGTATATATGCACGGTAGTATGAGGTAAACCCCAGAAAACTGATTAACTCTTTCCCTGTTTTAGGAAGAGGCCAGAGTTGAATCTTAGAAATGTAATCAGGAATCATTTCAACCCCTTGATGACTGACCAGATGACCCAGATAAGTGACTTGATCTCTGAAGTTCTTAGTCTTGCTGAGATTGATCTTCATACCAACTTCAGCATGGATTCTTACTACAGCTTCCAGATGACGCATATGATCACTCACATTGTCGGAGTAAATCAAGATATCATCAAGATATGCAATGGCGAACCCAGGTGGAAGTTTGGATAACGCCAATTGCACTAACCTACAGTAAGAACTAGGAGAGTTTGACAACCCGAATGGCATCTGGATGAACCTGTACGTGCCAAAGGGTGAAACAAAGGTAGTGTAGTTTCGACTTGCAGGGCTAATCGTTAAAGAGTGAAAAGCCCCGGCCGAATCTAGTGAATTAAAGATCTTTGCTCCAGCCAACTTATGTAGGTTAGTCTCTATACATGGAAGAGGGTAAGAATCTTTGATTGTACGATCATTGATCGACCTGAAATCTATACTCCAACGAAGATGACCTGTCCCTTTTTTTCTTACAAGGGACAAGGGCCGACGCCCATGGAGAGACAGAAGGTTCAATGACACTGCCAGCAAACCACTTATCAAGTTAAATTCTCAAATCTTGTTCTTGCAGTGGATTTAATGGCCTGCAACAAGCTCGTACAGGATGGGAGCCAGGTAAAAGGGTTATATGGAACTGTAGTAGGTCTGATGAACCATAATCTTCACTGCTAACTGACACAGCGTCGAAATGTTTCATAAATAGATCTATAACTTGTTCCTGTTGATCTTGATTTATAATCTTATTCTTAACATCTAATTGTTCTTTTAGAAAAGTTCTTCTTTCTTGAACTTCTTCTTTAGACAATTCATGTACAGGTTTATGACTTAGTGTATTGATTGATTGATTAGTTGATTGATTGATTTCTGCCTTTGAACACATTTTTGAGGTGGGGTACACATTTCCAATCCTTCTTTTTGACTGTAAAATTGTGTTTCTATCCCCCATGTTTAATATTGGGACAAAACATTTATTTTTATCACATTTAAACATACCATTCAAAGGCAAAAGTTGGTTGGAATTCATAAATGCATTATTTTCTTTGCACTTAAAAAATCCAATATTTGCATTCATCTTAGTATACACTTCAACAAATGTTAATGTGTTTTTAGGCAGCACTGTTTTATGTACAGTTTCCACTGAGAATGCAGTATTATCAACTTCAATACAATTAGGATTAGGCTCAGGTATAGAGGTAATAATGTTTCTACACTCTTTATCCTTCTCCATAACACTGATAAATCTTTGATCTTTAAAGTTTCTAATTAGCGGTTTAGACCTGCTAACCAATTTTAAGCTGTGATTATTTAAATTTAAGGTCACTTTATTTCCCTCAAATTTTAATCCTGCTTTATACCTTCGTAAAAAGTGTTCTCCAAGATTTAAATCATGACTTAAAGAACAAATTACATAAGGTTGAATTGTAATAGGATCCTCTAACTCTTCTAATACTAAATCAAATGAATCTGCGAGACCCAACACATGTACTTTCTGGTTTGCAACAGCCGTACCAGCTTTATTTGCACATGGTTTATATTTGATTTTTAGTAAATTGGCTAGCCTCTCACTCATTATGTCGCCAAAGAGGTTTCCAGAGTCTATCAATGCTTTGATAAAGACTCTGAATCCACTCTTCATAGCCCGGATGTAGCCAAGAGACGCATATTTCTCTGTTTGTACATCTGGTTTATTGCGACATAATGAGCTGCCTATAAAAAAGCAAATATGTCATCATTGCCTTCTCTATTGATGTCCTCCATGCCCGGAGGGATTACAGAAGTAGCACCCAAAGTGTTTACTTCGCCCTTCCTTCCTGACATGGCTGACATCACTTCAGATAGCTGTGAGCTCAGGGTACAAATTTCAGACATTTTTGCATTTAATGAATTAATTTGTTCACCCTGTTCCTCAACTATCTGATAGACTTTTCTTACCCTTTATTTGGCTAGGCTTAGGTTTCTTCTTCTCTTTTACATAATCTATTTCTAGATCAGAGTCAGAGCTTGAAGTATCCTGGTCTCCTGTAATATCATCAGAGGTATATCAGGGTTGGACTTCTCTACCTTATTGACATTCTGATAACGTCCAGGTAAATTGTTCCGGGGACAATTCCTGCTGAAATGACCTTTACCATTACAATTATAGCAAATGTCGTCTAACCAGTCTGATTTTGATATTTCTTAAACCTTCTAAAAGCTGCAATTTCTTCCTCATCCACGCTCTCATTCATTACGTTTACTTCATATCTGCTTTTCCTCTCTTTTTCACGGGAACTTGCAGCATTAGTATAACTGTAATTCATAAGGCGGATGTCAGTGCCCACGGCATCTGATGCGTCAAGCTCACCTGCAATGGTTCTAGCTTGAATGTTTTCAACTGAAACTTGAATGATTCGTCTTAATTGATCAAAAGTTTCAACTTTAAAACCATTGAGGGCTTGTATTGAGAGGAAATCGCGTTCTTTAGTCCTAAGGATTTCATTGTGCAATCCTCTGATACTGGATTCACAGAATTCTTTAAAAATCCTGTTCTTTCCAGTAGGGAATGACCATATAAAGAGATTAAATTTATCTCTTAAATACAGGTCATACACTTCCCCTGCTTTTTGCATCCTCTCTTTAAATTGAGTATAAATGAGGTCACAAGCAGAGGCAGGTTCTAACCGTTCATGGAGCGCCTGTACATATTCCTTTCTGCTCATCTTTCTGTACATAGACATAAAGGGTTCCATATCTGATACAATAAATGAGCAAGGAGGGCGGAAGGATTGAAACAATGTATTTTTAAAACATATTTCTCCTACTCCCAATGTATCCCCCAATCCGTACCACATAATCCTCAAAACTATCCTGTCCATCAAAACTCCATTTCATGTTGCTGAACAGGATTTCGTTTTGGTTGGGTACATAACGGTCTTCCTCCTCTATTCCTAGGGGTTCCAGTCTATCCAGCAAAGAGAACTTCCCTTCCTTCAACGCCAGGTCAGCGACGGGAGGGTCACTCTGTGCTGGATTAGGAGGAGGAGCAGGTAAATCCTGGGGGTTCTGACCAGAGGAGCGTCTGCTACCTCCATTCTGAACCCTCCGTTCATACTCTGCTCCACTCCTCCCATTCCCTCTCTCTGCAGGAGGTCCTCCATTTGCAGAGGCTCCAGCAGGTTGGAGGTTAGGGTTATTCTCATCTCCAGGCATTGTTAAAGATTAATTAAATTTTTAATCTTTCCACTCTGCCTTAAGAATAATTTTAAGAGAATATTTTAGAGGGTTTAAATTTTACTTTTTCAGTCCTTAATTCAATTGAACTCTGGACTTTACAGTATTGAGACTTAATTCCTTGGAACTCAGTCTGTTCATTTATTTTTAATTCTTTTGAACTTAAAAATAACGAATTTTTGTTGTTTTTAATTCTTTCGAACTCAAAACTAACAAATTTATATATAATTGATCACAGGGATTGTGAAACCCAAGTAATCTTTTAGTTTTAATTCTTCCGAACTCAAACTAATATTATATATAATTATTCACAGGGATTTGGGGTAACCCAAGTGAACTTTTAAGTTTCTAATTCTTGCGAACTCGAAATAATAATAATATGAGCATAAGTTTTCACTTTCTTGTTTTAGGATGGATTGGACTAGAGATTTCTATCTACCCTACACTCTAGGTAACTTAATTATTCCTACAGATTAACTAACTAAAAGTCCGTCTGTCTAAATAATTTAAGTCCAGGGTATACCTGAAGTCCTTTTCTCATCCTGGTTACAATCGGAATGAGTAATCTTTCCCATTTTCTTGGTGTGCTTTGGCTCTAACAGTATTAGGCGTCAACCTTCATCCTATTGGCGGAGAAGATGATGCACCTCTGTTATGCACATATATCCAAGGGGGAAAAAAGGGGTATTAACCCTCTTCAACCCTGGGTTCGATGCAAAGCCAAGTCTCGCCCCATTATTTATTATTATGGGTTTTGATTGATTGCTTTGTTTTCCAATTCGGCACATTTCAAATATTATTCAGCAAAATATTGAGGCCAACTCATTTTAGGGTTCAATATTAAATATAGCTAAGTATATGAAATTCATGAGTCATCCCCCCTTAGGGGGCATCTCCCTTTGCCAATATACATTTTGTACAACTGAATTGTACTATGTACTATGTACTATGTACTATGTGCTATGTACTATGTACTATGTACTGTATACGTTTTACATATGTATTCAGTAATATAGAATTGACAATATGTAATTAATTCCCGCTTAAACGCATTCTATCATTTTTAAAATACATTTTTAGCAGGTTAATTATTAACGTAGGCAATATAATGAGTGTAGATAATTTTACTTAAAATTTAGATTTGAACTCATCAACAATTTTCATTATAACTGTTGTGTATAGTTCCTAATCTCTCTACGCCTCATTTAAAAGAGAGGGGGGGGGGCTCGTTCTATGGAGTCAGTTATCCAATCTGTAATTTTAGAATATTTTCTAACTGTTACAAAATATGGATTTATCGCTGACTCAGACCCAAACAAGCTTTAGGTTTGAAAGTTTAATACTTTATTTTACTCTCTGTCTAATTGCCTTTCTATCCCCCAAACTTTCAATTATAAAGATTGAGGGGGGCAAAAGGGAGAGGGTTGTGTAGGTTCTGTTTTAAGTTCTTTATCAATAAAAGTTGGATTCTAAAAATTCACAAAACCCAAACCTTTACATGAAATAAAGAAGCCCTTTCTACTGCGCCATTTTGTAGTATCCTGTGACCACTAAAATGTGCAATGAATTGGCAAACTTAAATTAGCAAACTTTGATAAGATTATACTTCAAGTTATTCTACTTGTTTTAAATCTATTATCTTTGCAACCAAATCTGTAATTTTAGAATATTTTCTAACTGTTACAAAATATGGATTTATCGCTGACTCACACCCAAACAAGCTTTAGATTTGAAAGTTTAATACTTTATTTTACTCTCTGTCTAATTGCCTTTCTATCTCCCAAACTTTCAATTATAAAGATTGAGGGGGGCAAAAGGGAGATGAAAACAATAACTCCCCCTGTACAGATTCAGGCAATTCTTTTTATATTGTGCTTAAAAATGTTCAATCATATTCATGTTAAACAACAACAAGTAATAACAAGTGTAAAAAGTAAAATTTTATAACATATCATGGAAGTATGGATAGTTATTTTACAGGGTGAATTTTAAATATTCCTAATTGTTTTTGTTCTTCCCCTTTAGATTTTTTATTTTGTATTTATAACTTACAAGGAAATCTATGAATTGTCTCCTTGTTCTATACATTAACCTACGTCGCTTATCCAATAAAAAATTTTTTTGCGGAATATGTCTTGTATTCTAAAAAAAAAATTTGTTTTTTGATGAATTCTCGAAAAAAATTTGCAAATGTTTTTAAAAATTTCGTATTTTTTTGCTAAATTTTTGCATTATTTGTACATACAATTTTCGCATTTTTTCATGAAAAATGCAAAGTTTTCGCGAAACAATTTTTACTCTTTTGCTGGAAACCCTAGTATGCATCCTTAAATTTCCACAACCCCTTGCTTTATTCACAATTGTTATACAAATTTTGTAGTTTCATTGGTGATGATGGAAAAATTTTTAATATTTATCAATATGCATATTTATTTTGACAGGGTTGCAACGCTTAATAATTATATCGAAATGCTTATCAACATTTTCTTATTGGTAAATTGACAATTTTTACACAGTTTGGAGTGAAAATTACATAAATTTCATCATATTATCAGATTACTACTTTTAAAATCTTTTTTTTAATATCTAAATATTTATTTTAGTAAAGCTTATCGTTTGCATACATACTAAATTATAGTTAGGTTTTGTTACATTCATCATTACAATAGCTTACTATTTTAACATACATTATTACAATTAATTGTATTATCTATAATGATGCGGAATAATTCTATTTGAGTGTTAAAAATTTTTTGCACTCTGCAGCCAAAAATGCATTTAATTCTTCAATTTTTTTAAGTTATTCGTATCTCTGCTCCCTTTCCCTTTGAGCAGATGACTGACGAGTCCTCTTGGAACTGGATACAGATTTTTTCTGGGACATTAGTATAGACTGGGGAGTTTCCTGGGACTTCACCAGGGAAGTTAAAGTATCTTGGGACCTCATGGTGAAAATGGGAGTCTCCTGGGTTCTCACAATGGAAGTGGTAGTACTCTCTTGGGACCTTAAACGTAAGTGGGAGTCTCTTGGATCACAAAAGTGGGCGTCACTTGGGACATCACCACGGAAATGGGAGTCATCTGGGACATCACCGCGGAACTGGGAGTCAACTGGGACATCACCACGGAACTGGGAATCATCTGTGACATCACCATGGAACTGGGAGTCAACTGGGACATCACCACGGAACTGGGAGTCAACTGTGACATCACCACAGAACTGGGGGTCATCTGGGACATCACCATGGAACTGGGAGTCATCCGGGACACAACCACGTTTGTAAGAGTCTGCATTGACCTCACCATAGGTGCTTCCTTGGAAGTAGGGATGGTATCATTTTCTTTTAATTTTATTCTGCTCTTTCTCACCCTTCTTCTCCTCCTTTTTCGGCATCCTGGAAAGAGACTGCAGGAGGGTACGGAGGGTTTGGGAGAAGGAAAAATATTCTTTACCTCCTCTAGACCATAACCTCAGCTCCTCAGATTCACCGGCCTTCACAAATTCCTGGTATAGAGCCAGGACCGGCTGTATTGAACCCATGTGTATTTGTTAAGTTGAAACAGGTTGCCCAGGTATAGTGGTCGTTCCCAACATTTCAGCTGATTTGGGGGCCAGCACAGGTTTGCGGCCAAACTAGGCAGGGAGGAGAGAGCTGGTTGCTAACAGGTTGAATGCCCGGTCAAGACTTTTAAAATCAATAAGTCAACAACTTTCTCTCCTGATATTTTTCATGCAAACCTATGGATTAATTAATTTCCTCTTTAATATCTGGGCCCTGGTAATCATACCCTGCAGGGAAAACTCAAATTTAGGGATCAAGCGTTGACCCTTAAATTTAAAAGTACCCACATTGGATATTTTTATCTCTTACATATCTTTCCAATTTTTGGGTCACTTAACATTACTATAGGGACATACATAAACAGAGATCTAATGGAGTTTGGTCAACCTTCTATTCTGCTGTAGTTTACAAGGGAGAACAGAATAATAGAGAACCTGACACTTTTAACAACTTAAAGTTTAGGTAATCAAGAATATATATTTTAGACAGACATTCTCCTTTAGCCCCAAAGCATAAAGTGCTTTATTGGTGGAATCGAGATGAATCTGGGTTTAAAACTGATGTATTTTATATGTTGTATGTTGTAGTTCTTTCCAGAGAAGACATTTTCTAATGAATGTTAACAATAATTTAGTTTTAAATGTGATTGTGAACTGAACTGAACAAAAAAGGCTTTTAATGAAAATAGAAAACAAACAATTCACTTTCTTTATGCCTAACCTGGTCTAAACTAAACTATTTATTTCATGATCAAAACAAACCATAAGACGGTAGTACCTGTGCCTAGTTCAAAATATGTTTAATTTCATAGGGTTGGATTCAACAATTACCATCCAATGTTTCTCTTTGATAATCAGGTTAATTCAAAAACATATGAGGGCTATTTCCTAAAAAATTTTTTAGGTAAACGTTATTTAATTAGAAATTTGGCAATTATCCTTTTATAATTTAATTGTTTTCAGATAAATACCACCTTCAGGGTATCTTTCAGTTTGCAAATAATACATGGGGATACCTGGATGAAAAAACCAATTCATGGAATGGTGTAGTAGGAATGGTAACTATCTCTGTACTAAATGAATTTAAAGATGTAAATAAATTTCAACATCTGTATTTTTGCATAAGAAAAAATTTACAAAACCATGCATTGGTTTTTCAACCTCTGGGAAAAAAATTAATTTTTGAAATGGAATAATCCGGTTTTTGTTATATAACCTGGATATTTTTCAGATTTATTAAATGGAAACTGGAAATTTTTGGAACCCTGTTCTGGAATGTTGGTTTCTATTCCGTAAACCAGAAAAAAATCCAAGTTGTATTTCATAAACCGAAAGGAAATTGGGGTCCATCCTGGGGTGTAAATAAGGATTCTGTAGGAGGAGAAATTTTTTTAATGTGGCGCGCGAAGCGTGCCGAATTTATTTTTACCC
>NW_019396604.1:0-78198 GCF_000591075.1 Eurytemora carolleeae | reverse complement strand
TGATTATCAGTAACCATCTCTACGTTGTGTATCAGCTATGCTGGGCTACTCAGGCCAGAAGAGGACGGGTATCTTCATCACCACCTGGTTCGGCAGCAGGAGGCGGGAGATATTAGTATTACTGTGGATTCCAAGAATTTCTGATCCAACCGCCCTTACGGTGGTTTTAACAGCGGGTATAAAAACGGATATGGAGGATACAACAATGGATTTGGGGGTTACAACAACGCACCGTTAAACATTATACCTTAAATAATTCTCTAATTTCTACATTGTTCTCTAGCTCTACAGTTATATCGATACTCTGAACATTTTTAACATTTCAACATTGATTTGATTTCAAGTTTAAGGGACTGTAAGCATAATTATCCTCCTTGCAAAGATAGTCATGCCAATTAACAAAGGTATCTGTAAAGAACCTTTGTTTTTTCTGAATCGAAAAGGTTTTTTTTTAATTTTTTGAATAAGCAGTTTAAAGGAACAGAACTATCGATATCTAATTCTTACTTGATCAGATTAAGTAACTGTACAATATTTTTCATTTCTTACAACAAATACTTTATCACGTATGTGCACGTATAGCACACGCATATACATTTTTCCTAAATACTTTCTTTTGCTGAAGGTTTACGTTTTAAAAACTAATTGGAAAAATGCAATCGTATTTGAATCAGGTTTAAAAGATAGAAACAGGACTGATGTAGGATAATATTGGGACGTACAGGGTTACTCACAAAATGTGAGACTTAAGAAACGAGTAAATTGTGGACTAAAATTAGTTTCCTTCTTTGCTGAATTCCATTATTTAAAAACAGAAAACCAAAAATATAGAGGACGTAGAGAAAAGAACTCCCAAACCGAGATATAGTTTACCCATGTTCATCTTAGCTCTGTTCAAATATACTTGATTATATTTCCATCCGTACCCACTTTACATATCGTCAGGAATTTTACAAACACGGGAATTCCTGCCAATTTGGTTTCCTGCATTTTTTTCCAAGTTTCCTGCGTAAATTTCGGGTTCATATGAAAAATAACTATTTTTCCCTATTGATACCTTGGATAGGTTTTTAGTGTCATTTGTAAAGGTTATTTTAAAATTTAAAAACTAAAATGCAAAATTTACATTTTTTTCTGGATGAGATTAACCACTGGCTTGGTTTCCCTGCGTGCACAGAGGATAAGATGGTTTGGTGCATTTACAGGGGGGAGGGGAGGGGGGTCCGAGGTAAAAGGAGGGATTTCATCAGGATTGGAATTTACAGGGGGAAACTATCATCATCTTCTTAATCATATTGAAATGGAAAGCATGATTATAGGATGTTAACTGTTTTTATTTTACACTAAGATCTAGACAACTTAGTTATCAAAATGTTAGACAGCCTCGAATTGAAAGAGTAGCAACGCTTTTGCCTTTAGTTTTACTTCACCAACTCACAAATACTTTTTTGAAGCCATTGACATAAAAATTTCATTGCACTTTCTTTTAGCTTAGGTTTAAAGTACTTTGCAAATTACTGTTTGCACAGGAATAGATAAAAAATAAATAGCAATAAAAAGGAATAAAAAAGGAATAAATAGGAATAAAAGGAATAAAAAAGGAATAAAAAGGAATAAATAGGAATAAAAGAAATAAAAAAGGAATAAAAAAGGAATAAAAAAAGGAATAAAAAGGAATAAAAAGGAATAAAAAGAAATAAATAGGAATAAAAAAGGAATAAAAGGATTAAAAAAGGAATAAAAAGGAATAAAAAGAAATAAATAGGAATAGATATAAATAAATTGGAATAAATAGGAAAAAAAGGAATAGATAGAAAATAAATAGGAATAAAAAGGAATAAAAAAGGAATAAATAGAAACAACAAGAAAAAAAGAATAAATAAAAAAATAAATAGGAATAAATAAAAGACCTAAAGTAATTCTAGGTCTCTTCTCTAGTTTTGTTGATGTAAAATTATGTTAGTATATATGTAACACCATTCTTAGTTATTCACAATTATTAAATTTTTCAAGTTTTGTTATTTAAAACAAAAGGATTTGATGAGAAGACATAAAAAAAAATTTATTTTATATTTGTAAAATCGTGATCATGCCCCTGGTTATTTAAAAAAAAGTGTTCTCGTCATTTTAAATTGTTCTTTTTCTTGGGATGCCAAGAAATTTCTATGTTTATCATTTTATACTGTACAGGCCAAAATATTGTAAAAATTAACGTAATATTGCATATGTTTAGAAAACCTTCTTTGTTTTCTAGTATTTGCTATCCGGATTCAAATATATAAAGATAACAGTTTACTCTTGTTGAATTTGAAGTCTGATAACACAGGAGTTGTTAAAACATTTATACTTTCAACAGATGTAAAATGAATGATATGAGTCAATTCATTGAATATGTGCGCGAATCGCAAAAGAAAATTTGTTAAGTACCTTGTTTAATTACAGATAATTACAAGAAATAATCATTTATAATGTTACGTTTTCTCCTGAAGTTATTGAATTAATGATTGATCTAACCAACATTCATAATCTTATTTCATTTTGGATTTTATCGAAGTTCGTTTAAAGAAGATAAATAGGTTATCAAATATGATTATCAGTTAGAAGTTTGCGAGAATGTACTCTAAATTTGGAACTGAGTTTTTGCCACAAACTCAAATATTCTAATCCCTAAATCTTTGCACCGAGTGGTGTAAACATTTGATATTTCAAACTTGAAATATTTTACCAAAAGAATTCAAAGTTTGATATCTACGAATACTCTATAAACTCAACACAAATAAAATACAGTTCAGAACTTTTTTACATTAAAAGTTCACAATAGCCTTTAGCCTTAAGAATGGAGAAAATTATTAATATTGATATCTAATTAATTGTTGATCACACATTAAAGATACTTGTGTGACTCGTACATTCCCATCCTATCTGTCACCTGAAATTACCCTTACAGTCCCTTTAATAAATAAAGTTTCTCATATTCTTTAGATTAAGTTAACAAAACATCTAAAATAAATATAAATACATGTGTAGAATAAACTTCTAAGTAAATGCCTCAAAACTTTGTGTTTTCTAACATATTACATTCCCTCAAAATATTTTTTATATCATTTTCCGCAATAGGGCAATGTAAAATGTAGTTTCCAAACCAAATGTAATGTGGATTTTGATTTCAATGGTTCATCTCCTCTTTTGTTAATCTGCAGATTAATCTAATCTTTATTTGATATCCTGCAGCTTGAAATTCAACCAATCAGAGTGTTGTTTGCAGAAACTGAATAGTCAATATGTAGCCGAGAAATTTTGCACACAACCAATGAGAGAACAATGTACTAACTTTCCCGCACTCCCTTTGGAACCCAGTGGGATTATCCAAAATGAGAGAATTAAGCAGAAATCAAAAGTGTCTATATTGGATATCGAGATTAAGTGATCAGGATTCAAATTATCCAACTCAGTAGATCCTAGCTTTGCTCTTTTAAGAAAATCCAAGTTAAGTTTGGGCCTTTAATGTATTATGTTGATCATAAACAATTGTGTTTTATTTCTAGGAAAATGATCGGAACATTTTTTTTAAACTTACCAAAAAGTTGCAAAAAATCAGACAATCAATTGCCATCAACAAGGGCCAATGACCTTTAAAAAGTTGGATAAATTTACTTCTCAGGTTAAATTATCTTAATGAAGTATTAGTTATCATCATCATCATCATCATCATCATCATCATCAGCATTAACATCAGCATTAGCATTAGCAAATTTACATCAAATTTTGTTCAAAAAACATCAAAACAAAACAAATTTTTATTGAAAATACTTCAAAACTTTTCATATTTCAAATAAAAATCAAATTTTTTTCAAAAAACATCAAAACAAAGCAAATTTTTATTAAAAATACTTCAAAACTTTTCATATTTTAAAATAAAAATCAAATTTTTTATCAAAAACATTAAAACAAAGCAAATTTTTATTAAAATTACTTCAAAACTTTTCATATTTCAAAATAAAAATAAATTTTTTTATCAAAAACATCAAAACAAAGTAAATTTTTATTAAAAATACTTCAAAACTTTTTATATTTTAAAATAAAAATCAAATTTTTTCAAAAAAAACATCAAAACTTTTCATAAAATCATATATTTTAAAATAAAAATAAAATTTTTTTCAAAAAGCTTCAAAACAAAGTAAATTTTTATTAAAAATACTTCAAAATTTTTCATAAAAATCAAAATAAAAATCAAACTTTTTCAAAAAAACATCAAAACTTTTCATAAAAATCAAAATCAAAATCAAATTTTTATCAAAAACTTCAAAACAAATTAAATTTTTATTTAAAAAACTTTAAAACTTTATTTGATATCTTTTACACCATCAGGTTGCAAAGATTATAGCTTTAAAATAACTTCTTTAAAAATGGATGGATTGTGATTGTTGATTCATATTGATTTATTTTTCCACTGACTTTACATTTTTTATTGATATATTTTGCAAAAGAGAGCAAGAGAGAGAGAGTGAAAATAATTCAAGTTTAGAATTCTACACCATCAGGTTGTAAAGATAAGAGTATAGAAAATTATACGAAGTGATAATTTTACAAGTTTAAACCATTTAGAAATGTTTTTCACTGGGATTTAATCGAAAATTTGGGTTTTTTGACAGATGAAGTAATCTTTTAGCATTGATAGCTTCTGTTCAAAGGAAAAATAATAATACTAATTATTAGGAACATCATGAAGTAGAATAATCCTGAACATGAAGTAGAATAATGAACATGAACCTTAATAATACATGAACATAAAGCTTAATAATACATAAACATAAAGCTTAATAATACATGAACAGCAATTTTCTACTCTAAATGTCAAAGTGAAGAGGTTCGTCCAAGCGCGGGTAAACGGAGGGAGTAACTATGACTCTCTTAACAGCGATATATTTTTTGGAAAAGTGATTTAATTAATTATATATCTCAATGAAATAAAAAGATGATTTTTATGATTTTATTAACACAATACATTACAATACATTTTATTGATTATGAGTAGTTTTCTCAGTGTACCCAAAGCTATGAGTAACCCACTTTCCATCCTCCTGCTACTTCATCATAATCTTATCAGTGTAAGCACACAGAGCACGTTTCTTTATAGTTACAGTATACATTCTATGTGATTCACAAGCTATTTTTGGGATAGTCAAACGTTCGCATGTGTTGGGTGATTGTAGTGTTTGAAGGTAATTCTCATGTTTGAGTTGTTTTTCTTTCACACATCTAGAGAATTCCCTTTGCAGTACATTTGTTGAGGGTGTCCTGAACATTTATCAATGAGTACACCTTGGAACGTAGAAAGACACCATCACTGAAGGGTGAACCTGCCCCCTCATCCTTGAACTTACCAGGGATCAGATGATTATTCTTTGAGTAGTTTGGGTGATTAGGGGGGTAGTTTGAAAAATTAAACCACATTTCTTCAGGATCTAATTCTTTGAACCTCTTGTAGATGTTGGTAGGAGATGGAAGTTGATAAAGAAATGAATCTGTGTCAGTAAACCCCAACTTGGCACCTAAAATAAATAAAAAATTAATGCACCTAAGTCCATAAAATGAAGGTTTCCTTTAAAACTAACCTGGAAAGTTGGGTAGGATGAATGAATAATGGAAGTTATACATAACTTCCTGGCTAATGCTGAGAATGGCTAATCCAACAAATCTTGGTTTGTTCAATGTAACTTTTTTCCTCATCATCATAACAGCAGCTGATGTTGAACTGTACAACTTTACATGATCAAATAATGGAGAATTGACCATTTTCTGCATCTTCTTCACACTATCTTCTCCCATGAGGAACTTCACAGTCTTGTATTTGCGTACATCCTCGCATGATTTCCCGAAAAAGGAATTGTTCATCAATTTAGGCAACTCCTACAAAAATTAATAATAAATTAAGAGATATGTAGCATGAAAAAAAAATTTCCTACCTCATCACCTTTACATGTAGCTTGCTGTCTAAGGCTAATGTTGAGGTCAATGTACTCCTTCACCCATGGTGACTGATGAAACTGTAACACTCTGTGAACCTTTTTCAGTACCATTCTGAGGTTGAGGTACTGACGAAGGTTACGGTAATGACATTTATACTTGATCTTTGTCAACAATGTTAAACAAAGTTTCTTCTTTCCTCCTTCAATTTTAAGATCAAGCTTCTGTAGTCTCAGCTTTACATTTTAATTTCTTAACAAGGCCAGCTAATGAACCAACTAAGAAATTCAAGCTATCTTTGAAATCAAGTTTGAAATTAGACTCAAAAATTTTAACTTAAAAGTTAACAAACTTTTCCAGAGTTTTAGCAGTTACTTCAATATCTTCTGTCTCAGGAATGTTATGTAGCTCTTGCATAATGAAGTGAGCATCATAGTTTGAGAGATTGTGAAAAAACACAGGGATTGATTTTCTTACACTTAGTTGAAGATTACATGTAGAATGAGCAGGTCCTCTTTATTCTCCAGTCCAATGACAATGGTCATAAACTTTGGGTCCCTTCAGCTGTAATTCCTCCTCTTTAGATCGTGCTGTCTTGGTATCCCCCTCTATAACATAATCATCTTCTACATCTTCTTCAGGTCTACCCCTAGTCAAGAATTCCTTCAGACTCATTGTGTTGGTTATTTCCTCTTCACATATGTGACAGTGTGTAGCACACTTGTATTGGTTATACTCCATAGACTTCTTATCCAGCATTTGTTTCTTCATTCCCTCTTCCTGATAAAGAATATCCATTTGTTCAACTATTGTAATAAGCGCTGAAAAAATTTGTTCACTGCGTCTGGACCAGTGTAGTGGATTTCCTTTGAAATGATTGAACCAGTCTTTGTTTTTTTCCAGTCCATATTTGAGAATTGGGTGTATGCAATACCCCGACACAATATGTTCAGACATATGAGTTATGTTTCCTTCAGTTTTGTTTTCTGGTTTCAAATAGCTCTCAAAGTCGCAATATAGAGCTGTTGCATTCTCCATTAATGCACTAATTTTCGTAAATTTTATATTTTGTTTGTTGATGGTAGGGTCCGCGATTTTGGTTGGTTTATTTTTACTACAATGTTGGATATGTTCCTTCATACGTTCATCCCCATTATGATCAACCCTGAATCCAGTTAAACATCTTGGACTTTAAGTGTGTGTGTGTCCAGGTTGGTTGAGGAGTCTTGACATGGATGTGATACAAGTATAGTGGGTGTTGTCTGTTTCCCCATCATAAATCAACAACAAGTTGATTGGTTGTGTCTGGTCCCGTTGGCTTATGTAGAGGGGACGAATTGTAGATTCATTTACACCCATTGTGTAGACATTAATACACAAGGAATTTAAAACTTCAAATTTTGGTACTTGCTTGATAGGAACAGGATATGTGAGTCCTTCACATTTTAGAGTTGATATGATTGCATCATACTGCTTTGGTCCTTCCTTATGATCATTCCCATTTTTCCGTGCATCAGTTGTTCTTGTTGTATTGTATAGCATGTGTGATGCTATTGCGTGCAGGAAGCATCGGTGATCAGAGTTTTTCACTATGATAACGGCTTTCTTACCAACTATACCTTTAGGAGTAGGTAAATAACTAGCACCTGAAATTGATACATGAACTTTTAAGAGTAAGGCATTTATATAGTATATTTGGATTGATACATGAAATTTTAAGAGTAAGGCATTTATATTTGAAAATATTAAAAAATTTTATTATGAAAATCTGGATTGATACATGAACTTTTAAGAGTAAGGCATTTTTATTTTCTAATTTCTTGAAACTAAGAATTATATTTAGTACCTGTTGGATTGTAGTTACTTAATAGTACTCCACATTCTCCAATATGAGACAGAAAATTTCCTGATCCTCTCTCATTGAAGTCTTCTACTCTTTTACAAAGAGTGGCTTGTAATTCTTGAAACTGTGTATCAAAGTCTTCAATCATAAGTAGAGTTTGATTTGGAAGTTTGAATTGGGTATAAATTGATGACTTGTCAGTACGGGTAAAACCAACTTATACATTGACACCGTATTTACAACTATTATGCATCCTCATGTATTGCTTAATAGTCTCAAATAAGATTGGTTTAAACCCTGACATGAAGTTGAGAATATCTTCAACCCCATTGTATTTCCAGCAACAGATCTAAAAAATGTGTAATATATTTAAACATGTATGATTTTACACACACACACACACACTCACACACACACCCCCACACACACACACACACACGAGTGAACTTTTAAGAGTAGGGGATTGTATGATTTCACACAGTTTAAGATTTATACCTTATTACTCCATCAAATGCATTACATATTTCCACCCTTTCAAAATCACTAGTTTCAACTGAGCCACGGCCACTTTGATTTCTTAAATCACTTGAACTAGTTTCTTCTGAGCCAAGACCACTTTGATTTCTTAAATCACTTGAACTAGTTTCAACAGAGTCGGCACCACTTTGACTTAAATCACTAGAACTAGTTTCAACTAAGCCGCCACCACTTTGACTTAAATCATTTGAACTAGTTTCAACTAAGCCGCCACCACTTTGACTTAAATCATTTGAACTAGTTTCAACTGAGCAGCCACCACTTTGATTTCTTAAATCATTGTCAGACCTCACAATAACATCAGGTCTAAAAAGCAATTAAATATATTGTACACACCCAGACCTTTTAGCATAAATAAACTTAAATATTATTATTTTTTATACCTTTGTAAACAAGATCTCTTATTACTCTTCACAATAACAGAGACCCGTTTCCTTTTTTGAGGTGTAGAATCCATTATTTATAAAAACGACATCTGTAAGGGTCAAGTATTTCTAAGTAATTGAATCTTAAGGGCAAAAACCACAAATATATATTATAGAAGATTGGGAGGGGGGATGTTGCCTTCCTTGTTCTATACATTAACCTACGTCGCTTATCCAATAAAAAATTTTTTTGCGGAATATGTCTTGTATTCTAAAAAAAAAATTTGTTTTTTGATGAATTCTCGAAAAAAATTTGCAAATGTTTTTAAAAATTTCGTATTTTTTTGCTAAATTTTTGCATTATTTGTACATACAATTTTCGCATTTTTTCATGAAAAATGCAAAGTTTTCGCGAAACAATTTTTACTCTTTTGCTGGAAACCCTAGTATGCATCCTTAAATTTCCACAACCCCTTGCTTTATTCACAATTGTTATACAAATTTTGTAGTTTCATTGGTGATGATGGAAAAATTTTTAATATTTATCAATATGCATATTTATTTTGACAGGGTTGCAACGCTTAATAATTATATCGAAATGCTTATCAACATTTTCTTATTGGTAAATTGACAATTTTTACACAGTTTGGAGTGAAAATTACATAAATTTCATCATATTATCAGATTACTACTTTTAAAATCTTTTTTTTAATATCTAAATATTTATTTTAGTAAAGCNAGGGGGGGGGGGGGTCCAAAAATCGTATACTAGGACAGACCCTGAAAATTTTGAAAAAAACACAAATTTTTTCTTTATAATCCCCAAAATTTTTGTTTGCTTTTTACAATGTCACAAAGAGAACATGTTCACAAAGTATGGTACTGAAAGATCATTCAGAAAAGACCAGGCCCTTAACCAGGATTTTTCCAGGGGGGGTGCAAAGTAGCGCGCAGAAGGGGAACATTTTTTTTTGTTTTTATTTAAAAGCAATGCTTGGTTTGTTTTTATGGTTTTATGGTTTTCTTAAATTGTCAATGTACGCTATAAAGACTAACCTTTTATTTAAGCTTTTAAGGGTTACATTTTAGTGTCTGAAGTTTCAGTTTACATATACAATATCCATAAAAAATAAATGAATGGTACTTTAGCTTAAGGAAAAAATTCAGTATTTAAAATAAAAGCTTCTTGTCCCTCGGCCTCATCATGATATTATGAAGATGAATAAAAAATAAAATTTCTAATATTTTGTTTAAAAGAGTTTATTTATTGACATTGAGACATTGAGACATTCTTAGTGAATTTTTGAGTACTCAAAAAAACCCTTCTACTTTGACTAAAAATGAAAAATATCCTCGCTTAAAATAATGTTTTTGAAACTCCCAAAAATGACTATTATATTCCAAAATAAATGGATGAATTTTTTCCTTTTAACCAACTGTTCAAGTTTAAAGGATGTTTTATTTTGTATAAGTTCTTGATTTCAGAGATGTCAAGTTTGACATCTCTAGATTTTAGAAAATTATGAGAAACAATTTCTTTTATATGGGACTAGGGGGGGGGTGCAAATTCGTCATTGCACCCCCCTTTCAGAAGAAAGGGGGGTGCACTTGCACCCTTGCACCCCCTCCCCTGGTTACGGGCCTGGAAAAGACATTTGTTCATTAAAATTGTTTGTTCAGTAAAATCATTCTTTCAGCAAAAAAAAATATAGTTTTATCAAAAATTCGTTCAAAATAATTGTTCTTTAGTGAAAAACTCTAGTTTTTTTAAAAAGTTTGTTTAAAAATATTGTTTGGTTTATCTTTTGAAAAATTTGTTCACTCAGTAAAAACAGTATAGTTTTATTCAAGTTCTTTAAAACAATTTCAAATTGCTCATTTCCATTCATTAAAATAAAACAATTATTATTTCATTTCTTTTAACAATCAATTTTATTTGTTTTTATGAAAAATTTCATTCGTCCTCAAAAATTTATTTTGTTCAAAAACATAAGGCCCATCTCTATCGTTAAGCTGGAATTTTTCCATAATAGGTTGGATATGATTATGGTGACCTTGGGGTTTGCAGCATTTCCATCACACAACAAAGGTAAACTTATTAACTGCAACTGCAAGGTACCAAGCTGTAAGCTGGTGATGGTTTCTAAAAATCTTCTGTTGTAAAATTTGAATTTGAACAATTTCATGGCTTTTATGTTAATAATTTGAAAAGATTGTGGCTTTCTAAATAAATGCCAATTCCAGTCCAGATTAAAACAGTTAAGTATAAAGTGAGAAAATTTAAAGAAACTGCAAATCAGGTTTGCACAAAAAGGAGTAACATAAACTCTATTTTGTAGAGCAAACTTCCTTTCTTTTACCCAACCAGTTTGGAGAATAGGTGGTGAGGGTTGGATTACCAAGGTAAACACATTTTGAACTGCAAAACAATGCTATCACCTTCCAGTTACAATTACAGTTAGGTATAGTGCAAGCTCAATGCGATATAAATATAGCTGCTGTAGATATATTGTAAAACGTGTTACATTGAAAGAAACAACATTCATTATGCAGCTGTCATTTAACCCTACAGTGTGTCTGCTATTTCTAGCTGTATTTTTTCCGTTGAATGTTCAAGGGGACACCTAGGCCCCTGTTGCCTTGAAAAAATCCTCCAAATTCGCAAAAAAAACATATAGAATTTCAGTAACATGAAAAAATAACATTAAAATATTTATGAATTCTGCATGGCTTCCGGCCCCCTGTACCTTCTACAGCCTGTTTCCCATGGCTACTTGATGGAAGGCTTCCTCAAGCCTATCCTTAGTTTTACCATGCCATGTTAGGGAGCAATGAGTGTGATGTTTCTTATCAGTTTGGCACCCCGGCCTCATTCTTGTATATCAGAAGAATTCCTGCACTCTATTATTCTCAGGCCTAAGAAGCTCTTAGGTAGCTGGAATGTTGTCAACCCTCTTCTCAGTATGAATGAAGCGTGGATGGATGAATGTCCTGCCAGATTACAACCCCTGTTAGATTAATATAAACCCGGACAACACCAAACTTTCGCATTAGAAAAAATTTTGAGATTTGATCTTAACAACCGCCCGATTATGTCCTGGAGACAAAAAAATCTCTTATGTAATTTTTTTTTTTAAATTTCAAGACTTCCAGCATCTAAAAATTACTTTATTGAGGGTTAACTTGACATGCCTTTGCATTACCATAAAATGCTAATGTTAAGTGTATGTTCCTCTGTAATGTTAATGAGAGGGCCCAGAACCTATAAAAGCCTAAAACTCAACTGAAATCTGTAAATTTTACTGGTCCAGGGGGTACTTCCACAACTACATCTCCTGGATACATCTCTTGTGCCGCCAGATATTAATCTGACAACCTGGCATGTCTTTAATGTAATTTACTGCACTAAATTTTTCAATTGAAACATTCTGAGATTTAATCTACGCAACAGTCACCTAAATTATGCCCTGGGTTCAACTAGTATATTTTAAAAAAGTTCTTCTCAAATACATTTTTTTAGTTTCCAGGAAAAGACCTTCAATAGATAAAATTCTGCAGGTACCATAATCAGCAGAGCTTAACCATATCTAAAAATTAAAATGTGACATTTTGTATTTTGATACTACATGATGTCCTCCCCTAACCAAGATCAAGTCAAAGTGATGGAAAATATAATTTTTCTTAATTCTTCAGTAACTTCTTTTTGTTGTGTGAAATATGTTTGCTATATATTTTTTTTTTGCCAGTCGGCAGTAATTCAATCTGATCACGAAAAAGGAATAGGGAACATTGCATTTCATGAATCACAATCACAGGTATTTACAAATAAATCTTGATTTTAACCATTTTGCACTTCTAGTTACATTCTTTAAACAAACAGCAGTTTTTAGAATCCATTCAAACATTTTGTAAATAACTGATGAAAAAAACATTCATATCTATTATCTAAATTGCTAACTGGAAAACAAACCAAAAGAGCCAAAAAACAATAATTTTCTTCCATTTGAGAAGCTTTTAGCTTTCTAGAGCCCATTCATCATAAGAAAACGAATTTAAAAGTAAAAGTATGCAGAAAGTTTCATTAATGTCCTTATCTTTCAGGAGCTCTCAACATGACTAAAAGTATCAAACAAACTAACCATACTGATACTGTTATTAGAAAAATGATATTTTACTTTATAAAATGAATTAAGGGGATTTATATATATATATATATATATATATATCTTTGGACCGTGCATATGCATGAAAGATCTTAATATTTTTGAAGCAACCTGTATTGCATTCTTGGTTAGGCTAAACAAGGTTTTCAGATATATACCTGCCAGGCAAGGGTAAAAATTCTTCCCAAGTACAGTAGAATGTATCCATGGTACAAGAAGAATTATGTTTATGTAGAGATTTTTTTTCCTACGCATATAGCATTCCTTTTAAAGTAAAGATTTATTTCAGTTGCTTTTTAAGCTTTAGTCCTGGCAGAACTCGCTTTGTAGTAACTCGTATAATCTGAATTATTAGGTCTAAGAGTTGATAAACTATTGATTATAATATAAAAAAATAACTATTGAGTTTATTGACGTTAACAACAAATGGTTATTTAGTATTTACTGTATTTATCAACTTGTTTTTATATAGTACGTTCCGAAGCTGAATATGTGGATAGAGAGAGTGTACATAAATCCAACAACTCTATATCATTCATTTACATACAGTGAGCTTTTTAGAGTGTTGCTGACTCTAACAATATATATATATATTATATATTCAAAGAACTAACTAAATGGAAATATTTAGTTCTGCTAGAAGAAATTCCCTTGCATTCAAATTGAGCTTCGGTTTGACTAAACCAAATATCTGCATCTTCTGGCCAAAATGTTGGTATCTTGAGTGAGATTGCTCCTAGGTTAGAGACACCTGAGTCTGAAGGAGGAATATCTCCGGTATTCATTGTTTAAACTTGAAAAATATCACTGAGATGAGACGGCTGTGTGTTTATTTTTCACCACAGTTGTTTCTTGAATTTATAGGATAAATTCTCTCGTCGGGGTCACCAGTATAGAAGTCTCAATAACTCAGAATGATAACATATTTTCACAAGTTTATTTATTCATATGTTACTCGTTTAACATACTAAGAATGACTATTGTAAAATCCGAGATTGAACAAGTTTTCGAAATATCAATGAAACTGTTTGCGCATTTATGCAAACTCAATTCTAATTTTAACATTTAGGACAAAATCATATTTTCTAATAACTAAAAGTCAGGCTTCTACAATATCAGAGTTTTTCAATAATTTATAAGTACTGTAGTGATAATTTTTGTAGCAAGTACATAATTTGGCTTTATGACTCCCTAATTACACAAAACTAGACTTTATTTTGCATAATGCTTATGCATCAGATAAAGAATTTGATAGGCCTACTTAAGTGTTATTTCAAGTTACAAAGTTTCAACTGAAACCATCTATCTCCATATTTCAACAAATACTATTTTTTATATTTTTATGCATGTACATTGTACAGAGTAAAAAGCTGTAAAAAACTGTTTAGGCATTAAAAAGAATTTATATTTGTTTATAAACATTATTCGTTTTAAGGACTTGTTTAAACATCTTTCAACAGAATCTTCAAACATTGCTTTTTATCGCAGTAAGGTATGCTGACTATAAGAGAAGTGCCATTTAAATAATTTTTCAGTTATTATTGTTAAATAGTAAAATTTTAAAGGCCTTTTAAAAATATTAATCTTTTGAACTTTTTGCACTTACAGAATTAATTATATTTTATTTAGGAAAAAACAGACTCTTATTATAATTTTTGGATTCTTCAAAAAAAATTCTTTATGGAGAGAAACTATAGATTATCATATATTATTATGTTTGCAGGTTATGCCATAAATCAAAGAAATTTAAAATAATTTTCATATCTTGATCACATATGAATTTCAGGCTGGGTTTAGGGAATTTATTGATAGGATGGTTATTGATGATAAAACATTAAATGGAGATTTAAAGTTGGTATGAATATATCTATTATAATTGATAACTAGGATGTCACGTTTGTGACATTTACACTGATTTTGAAAAAGACCATATTTTTTCAAATAATAGTATTAAATGTAAATATCAATTTTGTTCAAACAATTTAAATATAAATTTAACAAAAAATAAAAAAGCTGCAATACATGAAAATTTTATTCATTGAAGTTGAAAAGGAGGGGGGAACTTTTATCAAAAAATCACTTTATTCTTAGGAAAAATTGAATTTTGAACATGTTCCTGCTGCTTTCATTTTACTGGGTATTGGAGTTGGAATTGCTCTTTTAGGAATAATGATTATATTTTCCTCTAAATTCAGAAATTTTAATATCTGATAAACATACTTTAAAAAAACATAAATCATTATTTATTTTTAGTTTTTTGCATGGAATATTTGTCCAATAGGCAGATATAGATAATGTATGAATCTTATTATGTAAAATAAATGATTCATTAAACTATGTTGATGCTGTTTTTAAATTTATACCTATTAGAATTCATTAACTATCAATTTGAAATTACAATTTCGTTCCATGCAACACATTTTTTTTTTTTTGATTTTTCCTTTCATTTCATATTTCAAAGATAAACTGTTAATATTTCTTTTTATCAATTATCAGAGAAATTTAGCTAATTATCTTCTGGGTAATGTAATTAAAATATATTCAGTCTGTTTCATTGATTTACCTGAACCCATTCTTTGTACCTATAACACTTAGGGTTGTTAATTTTTTTGTTAAACGCTTGTTTTTTTTTGTTTCATTTTAAATCGTTTTCAAAAACGATTTTTTTGTTTTCGGGAAAAAACTATCCTTTTTTAAATCAACCCACTCATTTTGAACTTTTAGAAAACAAATAATGATTGTTTTTTAAAAAAACAATCATTTTTGAAATCACTATTGACAATTATGTTAACGTTCGTTAACAAAGGGTCATCATTAAACAATTATTTTTCAAAATAAATACATGCATCTCAATTAAATGTTGCCTTACATGAAGTTAAACAGTTGTAGGGGAGCTAAAACTTCTTGATAATTTCTTAAAAACTACTTAATGATAAGTAAAGATGCCCTTCAGGTCCGTTTCCTCTCTTCCTTAAGGATTGTTAACAAAGGTTTGTCATTAAACATGGTTAACAAAGGGTCGTTGTTAACAATTGTTAACAAAAGATCTTTGTTAATGATCGTTAACGAAATGACAAGTTTTATAAAAATGATCATTTTCAAAAACGAATATTTCAAAAAACAACCATTTTTCAAAAACCAATTTTTTAAAAAAACGATCATTTCGTTTTTGATTTTTCAATGTCATTTTCATAACGAAACAATTGTTTAAATAAAAAAATGAAAAGGTTAACATCCCTGATTACAGTTTTATAAATTAATAACCAACATGAAAATTACCCATCACCTAATATAAGCTTTGAAGAAAAAAATTGAGACAAAATGTCTGTCACTTAGTTACATTCATCATTTAAAAAAAATACCAGATATTTTTAAATAGTTTTGTTTAACCACATTTAACAATTAAGACCATATGATTCAAATCAAAGAATCATAAAGAAAATAAAATTGCAAAAAGGATAGCAGTAGCTAGCTCTGGATAACATAAAAAAATATCAAGTTGAGAAAAAAGCAGGAATATGTATGAAAATGCATTCTATTCCCTTGTCTATAAGGAGTTAGAATTTAAAGATCTTCAAGAGAGGCACAGTAAACAAATGTATTATCAGCTAATAAAGATTAAAAAACATTTAATTTTAAGTTCACATTTCAGAAAATTCTAAGAAAAATTTATAAAACACAAGATTAATTGAAAATCAAATGTTATGAAGAAAAGGATTTAATAAATGTTTTTTTTAAAATGTAAAATATTAAGCAGAGAAAAAAGCAGGAACATGTATTAAATGCATTTTTCCTTGTCTACAAGGAATTAGAATGTATAGGTCTGCAAGAGAAGAACAGAAAACAGATATATTATCAGCCTTTAAGTTATTAACAAAAATAGGTCAGATCAAAGACAAATACTGCTGTACAAAACAAACAATAATTTTCAGAAAAATTGTGCAAACCTTAATCAATTTGCTGATATCCATTATAATAGAGAAATTGGAAGTTTTTATTTATATAATATCAATTTTGGCA
Organism: Eurytemora carolleeae; assembly: GCF_000591075.1. Lineage (NCBI taxonomy): Eukaryota > Metazoa > Arthropoda > Copepoda > Calanoida > Temoridae > Eurytemora > Eurytemora carolleeae. The sequence goes on along the minus strand of NW_019396604.1, from coordinate 61,303 downwards.
GATAACATTAAACAAAGTGCAGAAATCATTTAATTTAAATTTCATGTATAAGGAAAATCTAAGCATAATTTATAAAACACAAAATTAATTGAAAACCATTTCCAAATACAATTCCACATCAAATGTTAACAAAGAAAAGGATTTTCAAATGTAAAAAATAAAAATGATGCATTTAAATATCATGAAAAACATTTTCATCCGCAGAACATTTATAAAGCATATTATATTTTGTTTAAAGGGACAATTATTGGTTGGTAATTTTATCATACAAATTATGAATAATATACATATTAAGGTGAGACGAGAGTCAAACAATCTAACTATTTTATTCAAGTAAATATATGTTTATAAGGTTCCAACTAGAAACAGGATCACATAAAATATATTATCTGGCTACGTGGAAGAAGCTGTGTTTAACATTAACATTAACATTGACTTTAAACAATTCAATAAAGTATATAAAGTTAACATTAACATTAACATTAGCAGTGACGAGACAAATAATTCTCTCTGATCTTGCTAATTAACTCATTATTATACCGTCCATAGAGTAGATCTAAAGTTTCAATTTTTTTCAATGAAGGGTTGTGGAGATACAAAACCCGGCCAATTTTGTCCGTCTCGGCATTGGTCAATTTTGTCCGTCTCGGCTCAGACAAAATTGACCGGGCGGTCAATTTTGACCAATGCCCAGCCGGACAAAGTTGACCGGGTCCTTATCTCTACTACCCTTCATTGAGTTTTGATAAAGTTCGTCGTTTCGTTAACGATCGTTAACGACAACCCTTCGTTAACGATCGTTAACGATCGTTAACGACGACCTTTCGTTAACGATCTTTAACAACGACCCTGCGTTAACGATCGTTAACGACGACCCTTCGTTAACGATCGTTAACATAATTTTCAATAAAATTTATTTTCAAAAACGATCGTTTTTTCAAAAACGATCGTTTTTTTAAAAAACAATTGTATAAAAAACGGTCGCAAATCATTTTAATAAAAACGATCGTTTACAAAAACGATCGCTATTCGTTTTCTAAAAGTTCAAAACGAGTGGATCGTTTTTAAAAACGATCGTTTTTTTCCGAAAACGAAACGATCGTTTTTGAAAACGAAACAAAAAAACGATCGTTTAACGATCGTTTTCAAAAACGATTAACATCCCTATATGTACTATACAAAGGGGGTGTATATATGCTACACAGGGGGGGGTGTATATACTTTAGAGGGAGGGGGGGGTATACTGTATATATACTATACAGGGGGGGGTGAATTTGATATGATACAAAGTGGGTGTATATATATACCATACAGGGGGTGGGGTGTATATATATACTTTACAGGAGGGTGTGCGTATAAATATACTATATTGGGGGGCTGTATACTGCACAGTGTGTGCCTAAAAACTGGCATTTCGACCAGGTGGTCAAAATTGATCGTATTGGTGTAAAATGACCCAAAATCAAAATTTGGGTTAAATGTCAATATTTCCGTGCGCCTGTGCGTTTTCATTCCAATCTTTCAACTTTGTTGAAAACTTTGATTTTATTTCATAAATATGATTTTATTTAGCAAAATCATGTTCCATTATCTTCCAACAGGTCGTTTCTAAAAGTGAACAAAATTTTACATCAATGTTAAGATTTTATTCTGTTAGTAATGTTGTGAATTAATGTTGGAATGTAAATAGTTTAGGGACCATGTACCCATGCTATGCGGAGTCATGGGTACACGGTCCTTTAATCAGAAAGACAGACAGAGAGATTAGAGGAATGAAGCCAAAGCTACAAGATGCCAAGTTGATATGACGATTTCCTGCTCCAGCAGCATGATGTCATGATGTATGATGAGTCTTCATCAAACAGGAGGTGGAGGAGGTTTCATGCACAGTACATTTGCTGTTGGAGGTGGATGTAAGATTGACATGTTTTAATGGCTGTAAGTTTGCCATAAGTATCCTTTTTGTTATGTTTAAACTGTAAATATATTGTGTGTGCAATAATGTGTTACAGTCATGTTTTTATTTAAAGTCTTTACTAACCTAGTTGTACTTAGCATTTACTATTTTAATTAAAACTTAAGCAATAAAAGACTAAATGTTTCCTAAAACATTCTTAGAAAAAGGGAAGGGTTGTACTGGACAAACTGTTTGATCTTTTGAAATCAAAAATACTTAAGTAAAAATGATGATATTGAAAAATAATAGTTTTTCCAAATGGTTTCTTAAGTAAATTTGAACTTAATAAGATTTAATCTCAAATGTGATCTTACGTATGGTTTGAACATTTAAAGAAGAACATCATCAATCCCAGGGACGTCCTTACATTTACTAGCCTCATTTTTTTCATTAACCTAAATATAAAATTTTTTTCTTTTGTTTAATTGATTAAAAAATTTGGAAGAAAATAATTTTTAAGACAAACAAAATTTGTGACAACTTTATATTCATAACTACATTAATAACTGTGATTGACTCTATGTTTTTAGAGTTGCATGTCCAATTTACAATAGAATCTTTTCTTTTATTTGTGAGAATCGTGAATCAAAATAAAATCACACTTGATAAAAATTTCAGGACTGCAGGACAAAAATGAAATTATTTAGCAAAATCATGTGTTTCTGTGCCGCACAAAAAAGCATGAAAATCACACTTGATTTCATTCCAATCTTTCAACTTTGTTAAAAACTTTGAATTCATTTTATAAATATGATTTTATTTAGCAAAATAATGCATTTCTGCACCCTGCAAAAAAGCATGAAAATCACACTTGATAAAAAATTCAGGACTGCATGTCTTTTCCTTCCGCTTGTGCATTTTCATTCCAATCTTTCAACTTTGCTAAAAACTTTGATTTCATTTCATAAATATGATTTTATTTACAAAAATCATGCATTTCTGCACCAATCAAAAAAGCAGGAAAATCACACTTGATAAAAAGTCAGGACTGCATGTCTTTCCGTGCGCCTGTGCGTTTTCATTCAAATCTTTCAACTTTGTTAAACTTTGATTTTTTTTCATAAATATGATATTACTTAGCAAAATCATGCGTTTCTGTGCTGTACAAAATAGCATGAAAATCACACTTGATAAAAAATTCAGGACTGAAAGCAAAAAGTTGCTAAAAAATCAGAAAACCAGAAGTTGAAAGCAAAAAAGTTGTTGAAAATCTGAAAACCAGCAGATGAAAGCAAAAAAGTGACTGAAAGATTTGAAAACAGTTGAAAGCAAAAAAGTTGTTAAAAATCTGTAAACCAGCAGTTAAAAGCAAAAACAGTTGCTTAAAAATCTGAAAACAGTTGAAAGCAAAAAAATTGTTGAAAAATCTGAAAACCAGCGGTTGAAAATAAAAAAGTTGCTGAAAAATCCTAAAACCATCGTGGAGTTTAAAGTAAAAAAGTTGCTGAAAAAAGGTGCATTTCTTATTTTTTCTAGGCTAAATCTCAACCGCTCGTTCAACCACTCCCGCTGAGTTTTTTTCTCCAAAGTATATATCATTCCTAATTTTCGGAAAAATGCATGGAAATAAATCTTAAGAACAATGCTATGGAACTGTCAGGTTTAGGTACTTATCAGAGCCTTTGCCACAAGCTTAAATTTTCTAATCTTTATAGCTTTACAACCTGAGTCTATAACTAAAGAATGCGCAAAAGTTCCGAATAAAAATGAGTTGAGACTTAAATTTAAACATCACATCACATTTCACAATTTCAATTTGATCATGTAACTGTACCACTAACAAAGTTCAAAATATATTTCGGATTACATGCTGAAGTTAGTTAGTTCAGATAACCGAGGAAAACATTTTAAAACTTTGGACGTCAGATTAAATCATTTTCATAAATGGAAATGTTGCATATTGCATGATTTCCAGGTTTAAATTTTTACTTGACAAAATCGATGGGTTAAATATTCAACCTCAGACTCTGATGGTGTGAACATCTGATATTTAAAATTTTATTTATTTGATTTTACAGAAATATAAAAGGTCTAAGACTTTTGGTTAAAATATAGAGATTAGATAATTAGAATTTGTGGCAAAGACTCAATTCCTTTGCAAAATTTTTGGTTCTATAACTATAAAATGGCATTATGCAAAAAATGATGATTTTTATTTCATGTAAATTTTTGAATAAACTGCATGAATTACATAAATTTTGCAATGTGTACCAAAATTGTAATGCAGTTACTAACAATTTGCTCCAAAAGTTTGGTTTTTCTCCTTAGTTATAAATATAAATTCTAGGTAACCTTTCCTCAAAGAAATTCAAAGATGAAAATAATAAGTATTAAGCACCCAACACCAGTTACAGAAACAATATACTGTAAAGGTGACCTGGATAGAGGTTTCATTTTCTGAAAATAAAAAACGAACTACATTAGAAATATATAAAATTATTTAACACAATTTTACTTTTATCCAATTTGCCATAAAATAATTTGATAAACCTTCAAACCTTTGATAAAGATTTCAGATCCTGTTTTTGGCCTAATAATTAATAGATTACAAAATTCATTGCATTATCATGTTTTTTGAAATTATTTCATGCTTTTAATAAGAAGAAAAAAAATAGTCTTAAATTAAATAAAAATCCTTTATCAGTATTTAAAGCCTGAAAGATAATTAATTTAGTTTTGTAAAAAAAATCTGAGCTTTGAACCTGTCCAAAAATGCAAGATCTCAGATAAAAGATTTTAAAATGTTTTTGAATAGATTCATTTAATAAAATTTTTATATAAATAAACTTGCCTGGTTGAGAGCTGATATACTTCTGACTATATTTGGAAAAATTGATAGATAGATGATAATGATTATTTGCCTGGCCCTGTCTAAAACCATCTGTAAAATTTGAGTTAAGATCCATTTAAAAGTATCTTATTATCTTAATTATGTTTGTTTAACAATTCTTTAAAAACTAAAAACACTTGTTATCTACAAACAATTCCATGTGTGTGGATTTAATTAAAAATAATTTAGCAGACCACCGAAACTAACTATTTTTTTTCTTGATTTCATCAACAGAAAAGTTTAAATCATAACAATTTTATCTTTGAACTTGCTTTTTTATTCATCTAATAAAAAATATTTTGATGGGAGGGGGGGGTTTGGTGTAAATTGGTGCATTTTAAAAGTAAGAAATGACAACATTTCTTTTCATCAATAATAAGTAAAAACTAGGACAGACAACAAAAAATATTTAGATATATTAGATATATTAAAAATATATGTAATATGTTATACCACCCACGCTTTTGGGGCGTTTTGTGCCAATCTTCTATTTCAACTTAGAACATGTTTTCTTTGTGTATAGATAAAAAAATATAAAATAAAAAAGTTTGCGGATTTTCAATTTAAAAAATTGCATATTTTCAAAATTTTAAAAAAATTTCAAAAATAAAAACTTTTATACACAATTTGTAATTTTTTTTTATTCATAAACCTTCCCTTGGATCACCTGTGGTTCCACAAAAAAATTGGGCCCTATTGCTTTTGCCGTTTGGACATTTATTGGATACAAACTGACAGACAGACAGACAAACACACAAGCAAAGAATATCTATATAGAATTTAAATATTTTAGTTAATAATATGTTTAATAATGTTTCAAACTAATTTACATGTTAAATGTTGACAGTTTATGCTCCAGAGAACAAAACGTTTCGTGATAAAATGCGAAAATTTTCAGTTGCATTTAGCAAACTTTTTCGGAATTTTCTTATTTTTTCACGAAAAGAAATGAAGCAAAAAGAAAGTGAAATTTTGCGAGAAAAATGCGAAATGGGATATTTCATGAATTGCAAATTATTTTTTGGTAAAGTGCAAAGATTTTGTGAAAACCATGAGTTTTATAGTTGTAATAATTAATTGCTCAAAAGAACTTGTGCTCTGCTGATAGCTCAATATTAAAGGTTTTATAATGTCATATAAATAGTTTGCTTCCTTTACTTTAATATAAAATTCAACCATTAATTTTACCCAAAATTTTTCTTATCTACGAATATGTATCCCTGGATTCCTCAGTCTCATCAAGAACTTTGTATCCTTTAGTTTCTGGCACTGGACCCACTGCTCTCGTACTAGCCAATCCAAACTACCCCTAAGGATACAGAGGATAACTAGGAGATCCAAGATACATTCAATCTCATCAAGAGATTTGTATCCATTAGTTTCTGGGACCGAACCAACAGCTTTTGTACCAGCCCGTCTAATCTACCCCTATTGATACAGGGGAGAACTAGGAGATCCAAGTTCTGGGACTAGACTAATTGCTCTCGTAACAACCCATCTAAAATAAAGAGAATTAGGAGATCCAAGATATGCACAGTCTCATATCAAGAGATTCATCTAGTTTAGTTTTAGTTTCCTACCAGCCCATCTAAATTACCCACTAGGATATCCTAGATAAAGAGAGGATCTAGGATATTCAAGATATAAGATGCTGCCTCATCGTTTTATTGTAGATGCTGCAGACAACACTTTATATATCTGGAGAAGATAGAAGATTTGGTCAAGACCTAGGACTCCAAGAGTAGAATTTAACCTAATATTGGAGACATTGCTCTTTAAAGACAGATAAAGATATTCTGGATACAATGCTGCTCATTACAGACAGCTCTTCATGAATCTGTTGTCAATCTAGGAGAAGAAACAGCTGATAGGAAGAACAGCTAACATAACAGATACTCTAGGAGCAGCTCTGACAGTAGAGGAAGCAGCAGGGAATGTAGTTGAAGCATTTCAGATTTTAGGAGCAGCTGAAGTAGTGGAGACTCTAAAAGCAGCTAAAGTAGCAGCTAAGATTGCAATAGAAAGATGCTAAACTGGAGCAGCTAAACAGGATAACAAGTTGAAGAAACGCCTACATAAATACTGAACTGGAGCACCTAAACAAGATATCAAGTTGAGGAAGCTGCCTAGATTGAAATGGAACTGGAGTAGCGAAACAAGATATTGAGGTTGAGGAATTTTTGCATACAGACACTGAACTGAAACAGCTCAACTACCGTTTCTCAGATACCATAGAGAGCCAATTCCTCAAGAATAACCTTAAACAGGATGGGCGGATTATTGGTAACTGATAATTTGGTAACTAACATTTTGGTAACTAACAATTTGGTAACTAATAATTTGGTAACTTGACAATTTGGTAACTAACGATTTGGTAACCTAACAATTTGGTAACTTGACAATTTGGTACCTGACAATTTGGTATACTATACAATTCTAAAATGAAATAAGCAGGACTTTTTAAAGATTTATGATTCACCAGGTTTATTAAACTTTCATATATCATTTACCTAAATTAGCGCATTAACTGAATCCAGGTACTCCTCTACAGTTGATTCATCCCATTTGGAGCAAATGTAATGGATCAGGGTTTGCAGCCGCATTTTTGAGAACATCTTTGATCATGGTTTTAGTGATGTCTGCTACATTATTATGATTATGAATACCAGTTTGTTCAAAGGAACAAGGAACCATTAAGTGATGAACTATAGGAGGACATCCTTCGTCCTCCTTTTCATATCTCTTACAAACAAAAAGACTATAGTCCAGTGTATTTATTTTTTATGTAATACTAAAATTGTTTAGAATCCTGCATCATTACACCTCCCCTTGATGTTCTCAGAAACTCATACCCTGCCATTTTTAGATGAGAGATTGTGAAGATTTCAAACAGTTTTAGCGGATTTGTCATACTAAACTTTTAAGAAATCCTGTATCTTGTTTTTTCTCTCTATGTATTCAACAAATAAATATGCAAACAATGATTATAAAACATTAGTTTCAATTATACAAATTGTTAGTTAAGAAATTGACAAGTTAAGAAATTGTCAAGTTACCAAATTGTCAGGTTACCAAATTGTCAAGTTACCAAATTGTCAGGTTACCAAATTGTTGGTTACCAAATTGTTGGTTACCAAATTGTCCAGTTACCAAATTGTTAGTTTACCAAATTTTTAGTTACTAAAATATTAGTTACCAAATTGTTAGTTACCAAACTGTTAGTTACCAAATTATTAGTTACCAATAATAATGTATTTAGACAAATAAACTGAAATGCTGATGAATTCATTTATACTCTAAGAGATATAAATAGAGAAAACATTAACCATAGTCAATGCAAACAACTTATTATTTTTGTTCAAAATATGTCTTAATGTTTATGAAAAGATCAGTCTTTGAACACAGAATTCAGAAACACTTAAATGTTAAAAAGTGTTTAACATAAAGAGCCAAATGGTACTCATCAATATTTAAAATTGGAGTTAAATGTAAATTTGAAATAAAAATAGACAAAGTATGAAATGATTATTGATAATGATATGTTACAAACACATATTATATTAGTAATGATTACCTTTCTTTTTTATTGACTCAATTTTTTTGTGGATTTTAAAAACTCAAAATTTTTTAAAGATTTTTTTCTGAATCTTGCATGAGGTCAAATTTTCAATAATTGAACATTTTTGTAGCTCTGGATACCACATTTTCATGATATTTGTTTGCATTATTGTGTAAAACTTTAGTTAAGAGTTTAATGAATAGTCAAAATTATTCTTCTATACTTAAACATCACAAGTCTTTAGCATCTGTTCTTCTAATAATAATTGCAAATTAAGAATGTTTTAATGACTTAGAGTCAGAAGCCTGAATGATATCAGTCTAGAAGGTTTCAAGCTAGAATATTAAAGCTAAAGCTCGGGACAACTTTTATCTAAGAAACCTTTTTGATGCGTACAAAAATAGTAGTGTTATAAATTAATAATCTAGCATCACCAATACTAAAAAGTACACTTGTACAAAGTTTTGACTGAAAATTACAGAGTGGCATATAGGGATGGGCATGTCCTGACTTTTTGTCCAAGACAAAAGTATTTCAATAATATTAAAAAGATTTATAAATATATTGTAGAAAACAATTTCTTACAACCTAAATCTCACCTCCCTCAGGGGAGAGGGAGGCCTGGAAATGGGGGGCAGGTTTAGAGTAAAGGGGGGGGAGGTCAGGTGAGTAATTGAAAAAAATCTTTTGATTATTTCTAGATGATTTAGAACTCATTCCTGATTTAAAATGCATTCCTGACTTAGAACTCCTGAATTTAATCGTTCGTTCAAGCAATTTTTGTTCCATTCATTTACTAACCTTTCCAATATTTTTAAGAATGCTTCTATGTGTTTCGTTCTTTTTACCGAACAATGAGATTGTTCTTGATAGTTCTGTTTGGCATATACAACCTACACTCCTGTACTTTTAATCTTGGTAGGATCATGAATGAATAAGATATCCTTTGCATAAACAGCTATTACTGTAGGTTAACAATTTCAAAGTTAATGGATTTTAATGATTCTTTTCTTCCCTCAACTTTGGTATAAATTTCAGAAAATGATGCGTTTAACAAGAGCACCTGCTAGATTAATAGCTTATGGACTTGTTGTTTTAAGTTTGTTACTTCTAGCTTATTCACAGAAGTTTGTTGAGGAAGGGTTACCTACCTGTATTTTATTTATTTAGGGCAAAACTTAAAATTTGATTCATATTTCATGAGCAACTGTAATCATACAGTAACCCAAAACTTTCCTGTAATTAAGTTTTAATTCAATAATCTTTACAATTGAGTTAAAAACAAAAACACTCAAGCTGCCATAAGCAACAATATCATTAAATTTGAAAATTAGGAAATTATTGGAAAATATTTTCATATTAATGTTTGCAAGCTTAAAGGAAAAAAATCAATCTAGTAGCCTTTGAAGATACCTATGTCAAGAATTGATTACTTTTTCCTCAATGAGGTAATTCTTATTTATCTTCCACTTTTTTATAACTGTGATACAAATCTATAACATTTTATACATTTTTGTAAATCCCTTTCTCTAATTATTTGCACAAAAATATCAAAATTCTATATATTTGATGCGAAAATACAGTCAATTAGCAAAAATGTAAGGAAATAAAATATGCTTGAATATAAAACTCCAAATACATTTTTTTAAACAATTGACCAAGTTAATTTAAATTTTGCAAAAAATGTTAATACCAAAGGATATATTTTCAAAAAACCAAAATGCAAATACCTTTACAAGCATCCGTGCAAAAGAATGTGCCAAATTTCTTTGAAAACTTGTGAAATTTTTTTTTCAAAGACTTATTAAAGAGTTAAACATTTTTGAAATCCAATGACTGAAATTGGGTCTAGAAATAGATTTTTTCATTTATAGGTAAAACAAGAGATTAAAGCATTATAACCTCAGGACTAAAGTTAGTTAAAACGTTAAAAGAATTGAGCAGTCTGAGACCAGATAAAAGCAGATTGCACAAGATTTTCAAATATATTTGCACTTTTTTAAAACTAAATAACTTTTTATGTCTTAAAACTGGATGTTATAACCAAAAATATCTTTAATTTTTAATGTCTAGGGTTGGGTGACTTCTCAATACATTTATTAACATATTTATATATTTTAACAAAGATAACGTTTTATAAGGTTAAACCTGAGTCCTCAAGAACTGAAGAGCTGAATTTGATCTGTATTCTTTGCCAAAGTTCAAAGTAATGTTCTCAAACATTGTAAACCTAATTTTGGATTTTTTACTTAGAAAGAAGAGCCATAAACTCCTAACAGGCATAGATCTATCACAGTAATAAACAACATGGTTAAAACCAGACAGATAAGGGTTTTTGAGCCTTTTTGTTTATGTTTAGAAGGTCAAAATTTTAGCTATAGCAAACAATATTATTTTTCACATTTAATATATATTTATTTTACTAGAGAATATTCATAAATGTTAAACTACAATATTGATATATTTAGCATTGAGTTAGGCAGTGATCTTACAAGGCAGATACGACAAGCCTCTGTAATGCTAAAATCAGCTGTAATGTTTTCTCAGGAACAAAAAATCTTATATTTTTTAATTTATTTTTAAAATTTTGTTCTATCTAAAATTGTAAATTGTTTTGAAATTGTTTTTTAATTGATAGCGATTTTGAAAAGCCTGACAGCTTTAGATTTACTTTTTAATGTACATCTGTCATGCAAACAATTTTTTGTTTAAAGTTTAAATGTTTTATTTTGTCTAGAAACTGTTACATTTTCATATTCTTGCTGATAACAGTAACCTATACTCTAGGCAATACACTTAATATTTTATCCAGATTAGATTTGTAAGCAAACCAAGCAATTCAAATTTACTNGTAAACAAACCTAACAATTTAAAAATAAATCATATATTAGTAAACAAACTAAACAATTTAAAAATACTTTATATCCTAGTAAACAAACCAAACAACTTAAAAGCACTGCATATATTAGTAAACAAACCAAACATTAAATGTAAGTGTCCTGCAGATTGGTAAATATGACACTTGGATGGCCGGAGATCTACAAAAGAAAACTAAGGTTTTCAATGCATCCAGTTTGGTATCCTGAGGTAAGCTTTTAACACACTTTGATTGCAATTTAACCCTTTACAGGTTGGAGGGCCTGAATCTTAGTATAGCCTCCCATGGCTTTCCCTAGAAAACGGCCTTGGTGAATAGGTACAGGGTTGAAATGCATGTACTTCACACAATTTTTCTATGACAGCTTGTTGAAAAAAAGTTAGACCAATAACTTTAATAGTCTGGGGGAGGGTTGAAAAAAATGACAAAACAGGGTCAGAGAAATGATAAAAAAATTTAGTTTTAAATAACTCAAAGTTTGACACATGTTTTTAAATCTATGTTTTAAGGGCTTTTCAAAAATATAGTATAGGTGTATAGCTTTATTGACACAGAAGTAATGGGCTATTTTAGAATTTTCGAAAAAATTCATTAAATTTCTAGCCATTAAAAGTCACACAATTTCATGATGAAAGTGTCAAAAATGACAGTGTTGAATTGCACAGATAAAAATAATGGACTGTTAAAAAAGATGATTGACATCTCATGGAGTCCTGATCAGTCAAAGCTATGAAGACAGTTGTTAATCAGATTTGTAACTCTAAAAATGTAGTCTTTGGTCCCTTTCAATTGAATACGTAGTATAATTAGCTTAAATCATGGGATATGTAATGACGTATATCTTAATATTGTCGATTTCAACTCTGCTGTAACATGTAACATAATAACAATGCAGGAATTGTAATTACGTCTTTAACTTTACGTCTAATAAAATATAAACTGAAAATACACAAGTTGATATAGTATCTTTGTACTGCTTACTGCGAGAGAGTAATCTTTCCCTTTTCTAACAAATAGGTTGGGAATCGTCTCTTTAAATTTGGGATCTATTAATAGCTTGTTTGATAGCTACGCTTATGTCCCTGTGTAACATTTAAAGCTCAATTAATAGTTTGTTTGATAGCTACGCTTATGTCCCTGTGTAACATTTAAAGCTCTATTAATAGTTTGTTTGATAGCTACGCTTATGTCCCTGTTTGGCATTAGAGCTCTATTAATGGCTTGTTTTATAGCTATGCTACAGTTTCCTAGGGCCTAATATAAAGAATTTGAGTCGTGCCTTAATTTTGAGAGGTGGCTTAAACATGTTTGGTTCCACTTAAAATTGCTTTAAAATTTAAGCCGGCACTCAATTATAACCAGTTTTTGGTGGATTTGAAACGTAGATAAAATTCATTAAATTTGGACCCTGATCTATGCTGACCTCATGGAAGTAATTTTACCATTCTCAGTGCACAGTGTTTTAAAAATGTTCACCCAAAATGGGTTAGAAAAGAATTGTAAAATTTTTTCTAATTAATCACTTATCTTATTGTTCAATATTCATTTCTATACAAATTAGGGGAGAGATGATATGAGAGTTCTGTTCCGTGAGTGTGCTACTGAACGCCTTTTTGTTCCAGATATATTTCCAAACATTGAAAAGGAGATTAAGGATACTTTTTAGTAAAGTTTTCAGAGAATTGTTATACTTTACTTCAAATTTAATATCTGTTTATATCTAAAAATATCCCCAAATTTTTTTTAAGGCAATTTATCTTGATACAGATTTGATATTTTTGCGACCCGTTGAACATCTTTGGGATGAGTTCAACAACTTTAATCAAAACCAGGTTTGAAGAAATATTAGATGATTTTCAATTTACAACTTTTTTCTATATTTAACGCAAGAATTTGTGATGGGCAATTTTTAAATTGTTTTAAATTATTAAAACAATTAAGATTAAAAGAACACTCCACTGAGGCTAAAAACTCAAAGTCCTTCAATCCTTGATCCAATTGTTTGATGTTTGCATTTGTCATGGCTTGATTATCTTTTTTTGGTTTGACACATTATCATTAAAAAAAATTTAGTTTATTTTTATTAGATTTCTGCCATGTCCCCATGTTTGTATCATTATGGTTCAGAGAGAAATAAAATTCCATTTTTTGGTGAAACAGGTCTGAATGCAGGCATTATGCACATGCATTTGAAAAGGTTACTATTTTTTATAATACATTTTTTTTATTGTAAGAAAGGAGTAAATCTTTGATAAGTCAAACTTTGTTTACATAATGTAGGAAAATTTGCTCAGAAATGAAACACCAAAAGGAAGGGAATGGGGAAGATTTTGATATCTTGAACCATTGACCCACCCAACTCCTGTTTTAACTACCTATATTTTGTTTATACCTATTTCAATTTGAAAGTAATAATTGTTAGTGTAATTTAAATATGTTTCAACTGGTTAACAATGAATTATTGGAATTAATAGATGTTTGGCAGGAAATCAATATGTTATTGTAATTTATAGAGGTGTAACCAATGCCTAACTCCTACAATGTCTTTATCAGCATATTTACTGTAATATCAATCTAAATCTGTCCTTTCTGCCTATCCAGGTATACACGATCCATAAAAGACAAGAGTCTGTGTTGAACTGAATATATTTGGGTCTAATTACAGCATATAAAATAAGTTGACCAGCATTAGAGTCAGTCAGAGCAAAATCAACAGATATTTACAGAATACAAGGATATTGTTATATTATTCATTTATTACAAATAGAGAGGAAGTGTTGCAACATAGAGCTGAGTATCTCTATTATAAACATTATTACACGTCCTCATTAGACAGCAGTAAACTCAACCTCATGGCTTCAACTGATCGTGGCTTCTTGTGATTCTTCATTCTGCTCCAATCCAGGGTCATTCTGTTGATAAGGGCTGCATGCAATGAAAGGTGCGATGCTGTAGAAGATGATTGCTATGGCGCAAAAAATTAGCAGGGAAACATTTTCTATCATAAAACAAGTCATGCGGCAACTCCTTGCAACTGATGAACTCCAAAGGGTTAAACTAAATATAAAGGATATCATTACCACATGATTCTACTTCTTTGCCAATCTGATTCACGTCAAATACACAGCCAAACAAAGTGTGTGAACCCAGAGCACAGCTCTCAATAACACAAAATGAGTTCAGCACTTTCTGTAATTTGAGGTATGATGGAAAACTGGAGAAGTTCTTCCAGCTTCGAATTTGCCTGGCGTATATGAATTTGTCATGGTATCAGAGAGAACCTCAGTAACTTTCTCATGGATTTGAACTGGAGTCTCAAATTGGCAATCAGTGGGCAAACTAACACAATCATTCTTGCAGAGATAGCACCAGATATCCAAAATATAGAAGTGCACAGACAGACACTGATCTGGAATAGCTGCACCAAGGTTTCTTGGATACCATAGAGAGCTGATTCAACAAGACTAACCTTAAGCAGATGTATTAAGAGAAAAAAACTGAAAAGTTGATAAATATATACTCTGAGATATATACAGGCAGAGAACATTAAGGGGATTTATAAGAATAAAGTATGGTGGCTCAGAGAAAGACATTTGTACATGCCCTAAACCAATGGAGAAAATGGTTTATCTTGAAATCCCTCCGATTTATATCCGTAATTGTAATTGATAGAACCCTTTAATCATTACACTATTAAAACAATTTAACTGGTAAACAATATTTAAGTATTATTTATTCAGGTATTTACTGGTGAACAATATGTTAGTGTAATTTATAGAGGTTTTTAGTGGTAAACAATATGTTAGTATAATTTATTGATGTTTTAAATTGTAAACAATACATTAGTGTAATTTAAAGATGTTCAACTGGTAAACAATATTTTAGTGTAATTTATTATGTTTCAACTGGTAAACAATATTTTAGTGTAATTTATTCAGGTTTTAACTTGTAAAAAATATGTTAGTGCAATGCAAAGATGTTCAAATGGTAAAAAGTATGTTGGTGTAATTCATAAATGTTCAACTGGTTAACAAAATTTGGGCGCCATGACAAACTCCTGAAAGACAAACTCCTGAAAGACAAACTCCTGAAAAGACAAACTCCTGAAAGACAAACTCCTGACGATGTTTCACAATTTATATTTAATCTAGCCGCAGCGCTCAGCCCAGAAAGTGTCATAACTTAACCTAACCCATGGCCACGGCGCTCGGTCCCCTAGCCTGTCCTAGCCACAGCGCTTGGCCCAGAAAGTGTCTAACTAACCTAACCCATGGCCGCAGTGCTCGGCCCCCTAGCATGTCCTAGCCACAGCGCTTGGCCCCCTAGCCTGTCCTAGCTGCAGCGTTCGGCCCAGAAAGTGTCTTAACCTAACCTAACCCAAATTAATAAAAAATAAATAATAATAAATTTTCTGGTTATTCTGATCATTGTAATACTTCGCTGGTTGAAGCATATTCAAATTACTAAAGATTGAGAATTTTTTCTAGGATATTTGCAGATTTTTTCTCCTAAAGTTTATGAATTTTATGATATTTCATTCAGAGAAAAATTTCATAATTTCAGGAGTTTGTCTTTCAGGAGTTTGTCATGGCACCAAAATTTGTTAGACTTGTAAAATGGTGGTCTTTTAACAATAGATAAAATATCGGAAAATTAAAATTTGTGTCAAAAATCAGTTCCTTTGATAGCTAATATTGTAAAGACATTAGATTTGTTTTTAATGTGATTATATATTTATTAAAGAATGAGAAATATGGACGGTGGTTGGACAAATGCTAATCTAGCCATGTTTGAAAAATACAAGGTTTAATATTATTTTAATAATATTCAGCTATTTTAAAATCTATTTTTAAGCTTTAGGTCTTTTTCAATTTAACAATAATATATTATTAAGCTTGATAAAATATCTTTGTGAGGGAAGCAGAGGCATGAAAATCACTTTATAGCAGACTTTACTCTGTTGCTGCTTTTAGATATTGTAAATATGCATCAATCACTTTAATTTAAATGAACTAAGTTTTGTGTAGGATCAAATTAGTCTGGCAGATCAAGATATTTTAAATATTCTTTTTCACTTTCATCCAGAGAAAATTTATGAACTACCCTGCCATTGGAACTACAGAGTGTGGCAGTGCAGTCAGGTAATTCAAGATCGCCTGAAATGACCACTGTAAAATTCCATTGATAATCTACATGAATTAAAAAAAGATTTTGGTATTTCCATTCACTAATGAATGTAAATAACTATACATTTTTAAAAGAGCATTTTTTTGGTATGCGTCAATTTTCAATGCATCCCACTTTTTAAGTAGGTCCATGCTGAAATCAGCTCTTTACTCTCAGAGGAATTAATAAAAAAACTAATGCTTCATTTCTGGCTTTTAATGTTTTTTTTTGTTTTTTTTTGCAAAATTTTTCATTTTTTTGAAATGATGCAAAATTTGGAAAAATAAATTTGTATAAAAAGGCTTGTGGATTTTTTTTGCTCTAAGAGCTCAGCATTAGAAATTTTACTATTTCAAAATTCATAAATTCTCTTCCTTTACATTAATAAATGTTGGATCAAGAGAATTTGATATTTATAGCAATACAACATGACTCTCAAGTCTCAATATAAAGCACCACATGTTTAGTTCACAATGCTTCCCTTTCAACCTCTGAAAATGGCATTTTTTTTTGCGAAACAAATTAAAGCAAAAATTTGTGAAAAGAGCAAAATATTTTGCTGAAAACCCTTATTCTAACTGAAGTTTCTTTAATTTAAGAAAATTTAAGAAACCAGAAAACTGTGATTTGGTGAGGTTGAGTCTAAAACCTTCTGCAATGGTTCAGGAGGTTTTCTTGACATGACTCCATCCTCAACAGCAGGGTGTATTCAGAGGGGGCACTATTGGGGCTGAGCACCTTCCCCTGGACCACTTAAATCTATTGATTTAAGTTGGTTTTCTGACCCCAATGGGTGCTGAGCCCCCAACTGGAAGGATAAAAAATGTTAGGCCCCCCCTGGACAAATTCCTGACTACACCCCTGCCCAACAGGGTTTGATCCATTAAGTCAATCCACTAAGTCAACCATAAATTCTCCAGGGTGAGAACAAATGTACTTCAGCAACTGATCAGGGGGTTTCTATTCTTCATGGTAATGCTCTCACATTTGTCAAGGTATATTGTTGATTTCAGAAAACAATGCTTATTTTCAAAGCTTTGTTTTAAAATTTTTTTGAAGGTATTTTCCATTGTTTGAGGAGATACATTATTAATGTTGAATTCTTAAAAATGACGTTTCCTTCATGAGATTAAATTCAGAAAAAACAATTTTGATATGTCATTTTGAAATTTTAATTCTGTGAATATTTAAGATTTATTCTTAGACAAATAATATTTAATAGTTTAATAATAATAAATAATATTAAATTTATTTCAAACTAGATTGATTGTTACATTACATTTTATGGTCAATGTATATATATAAATTGTCAAAAAGTTGAAATCTGTTACATTATTTATGTACATAAATAGTCTTTCTCTAGTTTGAGGACTAAGAGAGTCTAGAGACTGTTTGAGTTAGCCCATTGATAAAGTATTTTTTTTGGGCTGATCCTTTCATGAAGCGATGAGAGCAAGATAGTTTTGAAGAATGGTTAGCGAATCCTTGAGTGCAGGATATAAAAATATTTATTAAATCACAGAATGAGTCTGAAGCAGCAGTCACAGTACAACAATTTACCCATTTTGGCAATCAGGACATATAATATTGTTACAAGAAATATTTTTATATGAATTCTAATATTCTGCATTTAGATGATTTTTCAGAGAATTTCTATTTTTTAAAGCTTTCAGATCTTGAGTTAATGAATTCCATTTACTAGGTAAAATGAAGGATGGAAGATTGCGCAGGGACGTTTTTTAGCAAATCTGTAAAGCAATGTTATCCGTTCTCAGAGAATTGGAATATTTAAACATGCTTTCAAAACAGGAGGGAAGTTTATTGTAAACAAAAGAATGCATAAACAACTTGCAATTATAGTCAATTTTTGCATTTGTTGATATTTCGTATACATTTTTTTGGCAATTAATTAACCCTTTAAGTTTTGATGGTTTAACACCTCCCCAGGCTCATAAACCAAACTCAATATGAGGTCTAAACCCATTATAAAGGTTTACCAAGGTTTTAGTTGGAAAAATGTTCTTTAATCTGTATATATGCAATGAGGCAAGACTGATTTTACTCTTAGCTTTGTTTTTATGGGTATTCCAAGAAAGATTTTCGTCAATATTCACCCCTACTTTCCTATTCTTTCTATTATTTCCCCACCTATTGATAGCAACAAATTATTATGGTTAATCTTTTTGTTATTTGGACCAAATACTATAAATTTAGATTTAGAAACATTAAGTATCAGTTTATTACAGTTAAACCAATCAGAGGCTTGTTCTAATTCATAATTTACTTTGTCAAAAAACTCTCTAATATTATTTCCACTAAGCTGAAATGTCAAATCATCTTCAAAGAGAAGGGTTAAGAATGAAACAGCATTTGGAAGACAGTTAATAAACATCAAAAAAGTATAGGACCAAGCACAGACCCTTGAGGGACTCCTATAGTTATTGCACATTTTTCTGCTTTCTGTTCACAGGGTTAACTCATTATACTGTCCATAGATTTGATCTAAAGTTTCAATTTTTTTCAATGAAGGGTTGTGGAGATACAAAACATGGCACATTTTGTCCGTCTCGGCATCAGTCAAAATTTACCCACCCGGTCAATTTTGACCATCTGCAGCAGGAAATGGTCAATTTTGGCCGGCTCAGCTCAAACAAAATTGACCGGGTGGTCAATTTTGACTGATGCCGAGACTGACAAAATTATACAGGAGGGTGTGTGTGTAAATATACTATATTGGGGTAGGGTGTATACTGCACAGTGTGTGCCTAAAAACCGGCATTTCGACCAGGCGGTCAAAATTGACCTGGTCTGAGACAGGCAATTTTGACCGGGCTCAAAAAAAAGGCTAAAAAGAGCAGTAAACATAAACTTTTTACACTGAACATAACATTAGCATAGAACTAACATCAAATGCAAACTTTTCATAGCAATAAAAAAATTTTAAAAACAATTTTTCACAGATTTATATCTGTTGGAGTTGGAGTTTCCTGAATTTGAATCTCTCGCAAACCTGTAACATGCCTGCAACCTATAGGCGATACTTGGCATATCTAAAGGAAGGGCGGGAATGAAACAGGACGACATTTGGTTTAAAAATGAAGGCGCTAAAAAATAAAAACCTTAACCAGTCTAAATTGACCGTCTCGTCACTAATGGATTAAATAATTTGCAAACTAAAGATTGGTAGTCCTCCTAAATCCATTAAATCCATAGTGTTTTAATTTATCAGTAAGAATTGTGTGACTAGTTGTATCAAAAGCCTTTTGCAATTGTGTATTCTGGGTTATCTTTGTTTAATGCATTGTAGATCTAGTCTAGAAAATGAATCAATGGTTGAGTCATATTATGGTCCTTTTTAAATCCAAACTGTAAATCGTACTTTATCTTATTTTTTTCAATAAACCCACACATTTGCTTTGCTACTATTTTCTCTAAAAGTTTACTTAAAGCTGGAAGAAGACTTATGGGCCTGTAATTGTTGAAAGAAAATTCAGAGTCAGATTTATAAATAGGGATAACATGAGCTGTTTTAAACTCATTTGAAATATAACCTGTTTGAATGAAGAGGTTGAACCCATGCAAAATTGGTTCAGCTAATAATGGCAAAACATCCTTGAGCTGTTTACTAGATAAACAATCTAATCCAACACTGTTCTTAGGCTTGAGGTATAATATTTCCATTATCAGAGAAATAGATAGGAATATCAGATTTATCTTTCACCGTGCCCAAAACCTCTCTTACAACCTCTCACAGAATCTTTACTGAGTTTTATGATTTTTGAAGAGCAATATTATCCTTTAGCTGCTCTACAGAGTGATTTAAAAGAGTTGGAATAGTTTTAAATTGCTGGATATTGTTTAAAGTTGGACGAATAAGTTTACGCATACAAGAATTCTTTTCTTTTCCGAGAGTTTAACAGTGCACTGCTAATCCACCGGTATATAGAAGAATTTTTAATTGTCTTAATTTTCTAGGTAAAAGAAAAAGATTCCTCATAGCACAGTGAAATTTTCTAAAAGAAATAGCAAAATGATTTTTCCGGTCAATTTTCATTTAAAATACCTGACCAGTTATTAGTAGCTAAAAGACTATTAAACTTTTCCTTTCTTTTTTTGTTTATGATTCTAGTTCGAACTTTCTTGGCTTTGTAATTATTAAATGCACTATTACCAAGTAAGGAGTAAATAGAACAATGATCAGATAAAGAATAAAGAAAAATTCCAGATTTTGAATTTGAGTTTAGATCTTGAACAAGAATTAGATCAATCAATGTGGATCTAGAATGAGAAATTCGAGTTGGTTTAGATATAACAGGGAAAAGACTATTTTCAAGTAATAGATCAAAGTATTTTGAAGTGTCAGCATGTGTTGACACTTTTAAATCAATATTAAAATCACCATAAATAATACATTGGCAGGCTTTAAGTGAAGGATCTGTGCTAATTTGATCAAGAATAGAGTTTAAATTCTAATTAAAACTTAAAATATTTGTCTGGGGAGATTTATAGATATTTCCAAAGCAGTATACTGTTATATTGTTCATTTCAATTTTAACAAATAATGATTCAAAAATTCTAGGAATGAAAAGGGAAACACTATCAATAATCTTGGATTTGTATTTATTATCTACAAATATACCAACTCCACCCCCTACACCTCCTCCACTCCCCCCCTAATCTCACCCTCTCTCATGTGCAATTTACTGTACAGGCGGGAATACCCTTTCAATGTAAAATTAAAGGCGGGGTTTAGTGACCAAATTTCTTGTAAGCATAATGCTGAAAATTTAAAATCAGAGAAATCATTAACCATTTGTAAAAAATCATCCCATTTGTTAGACAAAGATCTGTCATTGTGGGAAAATACTGAAAATCTTTGTTCAATTTATTATGAGCTATAAAATCTGTAGGAGATATATAAATACAACTTTTTAGAATATCAATGTTTAAAGAAGTATCAAAAAGAGAATCATAAAGATTGCCAAACGGGGAAAATTCGTTCTGTACTTGCTGACCTTCATCATATGAATTCATAAAGACTTGAATAACCATAAATCCCCCTGCAACAAGGCCTAGGTCCTCCACAACACAACATCATCGCTCCCAAAGCTACAAAAAAGAATAAATCACAACTGCAAAACATTGACAAATAAACAATAGATATTAAAAAAGAATAGCTAAACTGAAGATATAAAAATTAAAGTATTACAAATATACCTTTTTACTAATCTACATATCAAAAATTTTGAAAAGTATTACAAAAATGCAAAATAATGAATTTTAACAATTAAAATTTAATATTTACTATGTGCAAGATAATGATTAAACCTATTTAGTAAGGCTTTGAACAAGATTGATAAGCTCCTCTTTATGGAGTGTTACTGTTACTCTCTAGTCCCAAGAGTGGGTTATACTATGCTTTTCCTTGTCATTGGCTCTTAATATGTCCGTTTTTGTCAGTAAAAAATGTTTATTCTCATTCTTTAATTTTCGAACTTCAAATAACAAATTGAACCTATGTTTGGTGAGCTGGATGTTAAAGAAAACATTTACATCTGGTCAGACTCCCTCCTTCAATCTCTGGATAATCGACTCCCACGTGGATACCTTCTTTCTGTTATGGATTCTTAGCACAACTCCTCCCTTTGGTAGATGGTGACATGCAGTATTGTCTTCTGCAGGGAGTACTGCTCTGAACTTATCCTTCACCAGTGAGATGATATGACAAGTTCTCCTCCTTCAACTGTGCAGGAGTCTTGCTGAGAAAGAACCTACCCTTGTTCTTGTTGGGCAAACTAGTCACAATAAGATTACCATTCATACCTCACCGGGATATCTCATCCATCTGGTACTACTGGGATCTGAATCTATTCTCCAGCATCTCCATCTTATTCTGCAATCCACTCAGGTTGTCGGTGAGATTTTGGACTGCAGAAATCAAGTTTTTAATGACTCCATTGACGTCCTTAGATGAACTGGAGTCAAAACTTATAGATATATTTTCTAGGGTACTCCTTAGCTGTTCTACAACATCTGCTCTATTTCCATTTGCTCTATGGTCATTTGCTCTAGTTCCATTTGCTCTATAGCTCATAGATCACAATGTTTGCTCTATATGTCATCTGCTCTATACGTCAATTGATCTATGACATAACACGTCATTTACTCTATAACCATTTTTATGACTGTGATGGTCCAATTGCTCTACTCAACATTTGCTCTATGAGTAAACACGTCATTTGCTCTATAAACATATTATATAAATATCTAATCATATTAAAACAATATTTTTACAATTTTACATTTTACATTTCTTCCTACAGTTTCATTATTCCGCCAACTTCCTGGAGATAGTTTAGTTTGTCTGCTATTTGTGCATATTGTGAGACCAAGTTAAATATTAACATTTCCTTGTTCTTTGAGTATTGTTTCCTAGCAGAACCAGTCTCGGTGTCATGATGGACTTTGAAGAACTGATGAAAACTGCTATTTGCGAATTTTCCAAAAAAAATTCCCGCATTTCATAGTCAAGTTACTCTCAGGAATTCCAATAAAAGCTATTTTATAGTGTATTTTTATGTTATAGAGCAAATGACATGTTCACTCAAGGAGTAGATTGAATATTGAGCAAATGACGTATAGATCAAATGACGTATAGAGTACAGAGCAAATGACTTGATAGAGCAAATGGAACTAGAGCAAATGACCATAGAGTAAATGGAAATAGAGCAAATGTTGTAGCGCCTGCTGTAATTTAGGAGAGCAATATCTACTCTAGAGTTAACTTGATTAGAGGAAGGTTCAGGTTCAACCTTTGACGAGTTTTTGGTATATCTGGGCGCCATTTTATACCAGCAAATTGTATTGGTATTTCACAGCAAGAGATACAAGTCCAGACAAATAAGAAATAGCTCTATATGTCTTTTTACAATAAAAAGTCTATGTCATTGTAGGGTTTGAAAAAATAAGATATTGTTTAATTTTCATCATATAATTATGATGCTTTTAGGTTAAACACTCATTGATATAGCAACCAATTTTATTTTAAGGGACATGAGATGAAAATCCAGAAGATATTTGAATCCTTCGAAAGGTTTGATTTAAAAAAAGATGAACTGGGACATCTTTATTCCCAGATCAAGTCTGGGCTAGCACAGGTTCTGTAAAAAATATATAAAACAAATTTTAATATTTTTTATTACTGAAATCCATGGGATTTTCAAGAAAAACAAAAATACTGTAAAGAAAAGAAACCTTGGGATTTTAACCTTGCACATGTATGAATGTCAAGAAATTAAAATTGAACAAAGTAAAAATAATGATAAAATGGAAGAATTAAGAAAACCAACTTGTTTTCAATTTTCTCCCTTATTTAAACTTTTTACAATTCCAATTTCAAATTGAATATATATAGGTTGATGATAAGGCTATGAAGAGTAAATGCAAAAAAGTTCCTGGAATAGATGCTATATTACTCAGACAACTAGAGAACTACATTGTTGGAGCTAAGCTCTAGATATAGTTGGAATGAAAAAAGGGCCACTAAAAGTAATTCTGGAGATTTCTATTAAAATATAAAAATGAATAACTTATCCTCTCAATTATAAAATCTTATTAACTTAGTTAATATGTGTCACTTCTGTAACAAACACTTTCCATGTCATTGCCCCAAACAAAATAACATAAATTTTCCATGATGTTGCCTTAAACATTCTATGATTACAAAAATTATCAAAAAATGAAAATAGATTAAAGAATCATGTTCAAATGCATATTAATCATTCTATTAACCAAAAAAAAATTGTAACAAATTTTGAGTGCATTATGTAAATATGCTTTTGTGCTGATTTTACACCATTTTTTTCAGATGAAATTAGGTTTTAAGCTTCTGATTGCATCATGTGTATTATCACTTTTCATTATTCTCACAACTTTTGAAACCGGTAAATTTTTTAGCATTTATTATTAAATTTTTACAAAAAATTTTAAAAAAGAGCATTTATTCTATAGCTGTTGTATCTTCTTTTTCGCTGATCATACAACTGTTTTTAGTTCATCTCTTTGTAGATTTTGGAAAATGAAATTTAACATGATCAGAAACTGGTAAATAATTTAGTTAAAATAGTGCTCTCTAACTCATAGGTATACTTTCTAGCAGCTACAGCAAATAGAATAAAAGCAAATAAAAATAGTAAAGAGCCAAACAAATTTTTTTCCATTTCTATCATGGAAAAGGTTCCGTTAATTCCTCATTCCCATTCAATTCAGGACTGACTTTATCTATCCATAAATTGGAAATTACTGGAAAAACTTGAAAAAATAAACACTAAATACTTAATTATAAAATTTGTGCCTGATTTAGCTGTAGTTAGAGTTGCTTCTGAGAAATATCATGAATTGTAAACTCTGGCTCTTCCAGTGTTAATTTTATTCATGTCTCAAAAAATTTCAAAAACAGAAAACTTTGGAAATGACTAGCAATCCTTAAATCTATTTGATATTGTTAAAAATCAAAAAGTTTAAATGATAACCAATAAAATTACTTATTAAATAAAATTGGTCTGTTTACAGTATGCATACCAAAATTGCCATGTCTCATGTTCAATAAACTATTTAGAGCCATAACTTTAGTCAGCCTCCTATTCCCGAGTTTTCTGGTTTCACTAAATTTACATACTTTGCTCAGCTGTTTTTTTTGTCTATGTATCCAATGAACATCAAAATTGCATAAACAGTTGAGCCCAACATTTGTGAGGCAACTCACATGACTCAAGGGAAGGTTTAGAACCAGTCGGAATTTAAAAATTTGTGCAGAAAAAATGTCCACATTTTTTTTCTTAAATTCACCAAGTCAAGCCAAGTTGTTATAAATTCTAATTTATTACAGTTTCCATTTAACTGCAATTTTCCTGGAATTCCACGTTAACAAAACAAATTTCCAGATCATTCCATTTCCAAAATGGAATTTTTTTCCCTAGAGTTATTAATAATTATTGATATTTGTTTTAAAGGAATGATGCAAACCCAAAACCACAATCTTAAGTTTCTGGCAGACTTAAATTCTCGTGTTTTTAATTTTCAAAGTTCTCGACATAATGGTAAGAAAAAATATTCTATATCATATGATTTATTTGAAAAACACAGTTGAAAACTGTAAAGTTATATAAGTAATATTAAAGTTATAGTTATTGAATGACCAAAAAATTTACATTTGATTGCAGATGAAATATCTACAAATGCAGAAGAATCTTCTCTACCAGTAGCTTTGAATAGTGAACATGTTAATGAAACCTCTACTCTACCAGCAGCTTTGAATACTAAACATGTTCATGAAACCTCTACTCTACCAGCAGCTTTAAATAGTGAACATGTTCATGAGAACCTACATCCTGATAACCTTACCCTAATAAATATCAACAATTTTAAAATCAATATCAACTATGATATTTGTAATGTTTCAGAAATAGGTAATTAAATACTTTTCTGCAAACTTTAGTTGAGCCCTAAAGGTTACTAAACTACTTCTTAACTACTGGATCAAATCTTTAATCATAAATTCAATGTTTGATTGAAAGTCAGCTGGTGCACATATATTTCCCGACTATTCCAAACAAATCAGAGGGCTGTCAATATTGGGTTTATTATTCTTTTGACTGAAAAAAACCTCACCTTTTGTTCACTAGAAGTTTAACAACTGCCTTTAAAGATACTGTCTCTGAACTGTCTCTATGTTCTACATTGCACAGTAAACACAGACTCAAGATAAAGTGGAGTTTAACACTACTTTTGCCATCCTTATGTTGAGGTTTTGTCTAGTTTCATTGTGAAAATGCAATAATGGTGTCATATTTGGGTTCCATCAACAACTGTTGAACCACTTTTGGAGTCCACTTACCAAACTGGGTGATATTTGAGGAAACTTAACTTAAACTCTACTTTTAGAATCTGAGTTTGTACTTTATTTTACAAAATAGCAATAGCAATACTGGTCTAAATCTTATGGCAAAACTTGAAAACAATATTTCAATCCCTGATTGCAACTTGGTTCAAAAAACGGTAATGGAACAACTATTTTACAATGTAGTTCCTCTTGAGAACCATATGTTCCATTCAGTCTTGTTTTGTCATGACCTATCACACTTCCTTAAAAAATCTGAATAAATAAAATAAATTTTTAAGATTTTCTTAATAAAAGTTAGGGAGTGTGATTTACACTTACCTCTATCAAAGTCAGGGATTAAGAATGCTCTTCTAAAATCTAACCTCATTCAGGTTTAGTAACAATTGTACACTCTGCAGTAGACAACTCTGTGGCTAGGACAGCAATCAGGAGTTGTATCAAATATAAACTAATAAAAGTTGAAGGAAGATGATTATCTTGAAAGTCAAAAGACCATAATGATTAATTAAGTTCAAATTTGTTTTTCAGTTTTTTTTTGTTTTTTTTTATAACATAAGCCAATGTTAGCTTTCTATTCAGAATTTAAAAGCCAAAGTTGGGATTCCCTTTTTATTGACAACACAAGTTCTTTTTACCTTGGTGTGAAAGATTAAAAACAAATCAACATTATTTGATAAGTTTAATCACAGAGAGACATGGGGCAACCCAAATATTCCTGGGGTTAATACAAGGTAAAACAACTAAAAACATCTAAAAAACACACTAGGGTTAAACCAGGGCTTTCGTAAAACTTGATAGAGTACAAATTTAGCAACACCTATTTTGCAAACACTAATTACGCTCAGCTTAATTTGAAATTTTGCTAATTTTTATTTCAAAGAACATATAAGAAATTCTAAAGTTATCATATTTAATTGTACAGAAACTAAAGATCCTCTCCCCAACTTCCTGTATTCACTATCACACTTTATTTTGAATTCTGATTAGATCCATTTAAAGAATAATTATGTCTACCACATCTTTATTTCAAAGATGTTTAAAAAGAAGGATTTCTTGCATTCTAAAATCAGCAAATATTTTAGATTGGTGTTTTTACTGGGAATGGTGAGCGATGTTGCAAAACAAAATTCTGTGAAAAAGGAGGCCATGCAGTATAAAGATATTGTACAAGGAGTGCAAAATTCATATACATATATATGCAATATTCATCGCTGTTACCAGAACTCCTGATTCTGTTATTGGGTGATTTCTCATACCATTACAACATAAATCTTAACATCGAATTTAATATTCTGAAAATTAAATATGAGTATTGGTTATTGCTAGGGCTGGGCAATGTTCTAGAAATTAACAAAAACGGAGGATTCTGTTAATAAACTGCAAAAAACTGTTTATTTGAATTAGTTGGTGTTAGTGAATGCCTTGAATAAAGTCCAATTAAGCCCAGCACAATCAAAACATTGAACTCCAAAATTGTTTATTATTCTTGAACTGAATTTAATACATTGAAGAGAGAAAATGTTCACTGGCTAAAGTTTTAAATCACCTATTCAAAGTTTAAGATATTGAACAAAATGTAAAGTCAGACAAATTTGCCCCTAATTCTAACTATGTTCAACTAATATTGGGTGCATCAATCTAATGAATGAAACAAAACTTAGCTCTTGTCACTTTAGAATAGTTCAAAACTTTCAAATCTGTCCTAAAAGATTTGCAGTTACATCTCTCTACAAAGATGAACTTCATACAGTTTATGAAGTACAGGTCTACCACTTGGAATTATTCACTATTTTATTGTGATATTCAAAATTATTGAGAAATGCTCTATTTGATATTAATTGTTTATTGGAAAAAGCATGGTGCAAAGCTGAAGATACATCAATATTTTTAATTTATTTTTAAAAAATAAATAATTTTTTATTAGTTCCCAAAATATTTTTTTTCAGAATATTGATCATTATTATTATTTTGATTTTATCTATTATTTATTTCGAAAAATCTACCCCTACAAAATTTCTTCCGGAAAGTTGTTTAGGTTTACAACCCTCAGCGCTCATGCTTTAATACACCATGTACATTGACTGCTCTGTAGATTATTATTATTTTTTGAATATAAATATTGCTTGGGACTAGGAGACTTCTTGGACACATACCGCAATCTCTCTTATAAGAATGTATTTGGTAAACTCTGGGTTTCAAACTTTTGTGAGCAAGCTGACTTTGTTGTGAAGACTGATGATGATATGTTTGTTGATCTGTATGCTACTTATTTCTTCACCAGGCATGAATATATGTATTTAGTAAAATATTTATAGAATGAGCTCATGAATTTTAGCAGTTCATTTACCCTTGTCAAAGCTTTTGCAATTGGACAGATAAATTAGTAAAAATGTTTATTTATTTATAAGCTTCACATTTACTCTTGGATACATACAGAAAATACAAACAACAATTAATTAGGTAACAATTACAATTGTTATCATAGATGAGTAAAATGTTTATTACCAAATTAAATGCAGGAATCTTTACATACTTAGAGTAATGTTAATCTTGATACATTGTTTATTGGTTATCTGGGCCATTCAGCTGTTCTTTGTTTCCTTGTAAGACTTTGAACAGTCCATTGCAAGAAGAGTCAGTACTCCATATTCTGTACTCTTCCCTATCTATATATAAATTTGGGTTATCTGTCTGTTTGTCTGTCTGTCTGTCTGTTTGTATCCAATAAACATCAAAATGGCTGAACCAATCAGCCCAAATTTTTTGTGGGACATCTTGGGACCCCAGGGAAGGTTTATGAATGATCAAAATTTCAATTATTTGTCTCCATCAAATTCGATCTCCATTAAATTTTTTAAAATTTTGAAAATCCACGAAATTTTTGGTGAAAATCCGCGAATTATTTTTGTTTTGTTTTACGATGTACATGAAGAGAACAGGTTCACAATTAATTTAGAAGATGGGCAAGGCTAGTTGTACAAATTTTACTGTTTTTGGTTTTAAGTTGCAGATTTTGGGTAAAAAGCTAAAGGTCAAAATATACAGATGGTCTGGTTATTATAAATAAATCATATGTTCACAACCAAATTCTGTTGACAATATCTTGTAAGCCCAGAATATAATGATAACAGCTTTCTTCTTTGTCCCATGTGGCCACCTACAAGAATTCTGAGAGATAAGAAAAGAAAGGTACCTTTGATCATTGACTGACAACATCTCAATTAATATATCATGACATTTTTAGTGGTATGTGAGCTATGATGAAATTTCAAAAAAAGAAGGAGGTATTTTTTATTTTTAAACATATATAACAGGTTAGTTCTGTATTATTGGAGTTGGAATAAAGAAAAATATTTTAAGGTGATTTGTATCCACCGTATTGCTCTGGATACTTCTATATCTTGAATCCCGGAACTTCTGCAAGGTGGGTGCAATAAATTTGATACTTAAAAATGTATTTAAATGTATTAAAATATTATTGTAAAAAATGTTGTATATGAGAATTATGACATGATAAGGCTAAAACAATTTCTAAGGTTAGAAAGTAAAAAATGTTTTTTTCTTCTCCAGATTCAAACTTATATGCAAGGCCTTTTCCCATATCAAAAAGGGTTAAGTTCTGATGCTGTATTACTGTACTCAGATTAGTAGTTGCAGCTCAGACAACAAAATTTTTATGGATAGACGATGCCTGGGTAACTGGTTACATAGGCAAGTAAAACAATTTCTGAATATAAAAAGTATCCATATTCTGTGTCTAATCAAACTAACTGAATAATAGGAATCTAAATAATTTATAACATTAACCTTTTTTAACTAATTGTTAAAAAACAGGAAGTTTTGAACAGTCTTTAATTTTCATAAAATTTATTAACTTTTCCTTCAGCAAAGAAGTTGAAAATCAAACAGCTGGATATAAAACTATTATTGAAGAGAAAGATGAAAGACGGTTTAATGATCAAATCAATTCAAACTCCAGAAATCTATCATAAGGAATTGCAATGTATATTAAATGACAATAGTAACTTAATGATTGCTGCTTTAAAGTTTAATGAGGCTTTTTTAACTAAGTTAATTTTTCTTAAAATTTGTTTGAATTGATATACATGCAACTGAATGATGCAGGACATCTTAGCTACACCAAATGGTAGAAATTTGGAGGTAAACTGTTGTTGAATGGTTCAAAACTCACTGATTTATTTAAGCCTGATTATAATTACATATGGAGTTAAAATTTGTGTCAAACAAGGTTTTAGTTTCAAAGACATAATTATTGATCTCTAAGTGATTGTAGTCTGGTCAAAACTGTTTTCATCTGACAATTTTTTTCAGCAAAGACCAGGTTCTCTCAGTCTTCTAATTCTACAGAGAGGGCCTGTTCTTTGCAGGTTATAAGTAACTCCCTTGGGAAGTTGACATCCAGTGTTTTATCTATTATTCTGAACAATATATGATTTTTGGAGTGGGGTTGGAGTATTCTATTGAGAGGCTTGTACAAAGTTTAATATTTAGGGAAAGACCTGAATTATAATAATGAGAACTTCCATCTAAGAAAAAAGTATTTTTTAAGAAGGCTCATTATTTACAGGACTGAGATTACAGGGTGGTTTGAATCTTCAGTTTCTTTTACTACAAGTTACAATTTATTGCTACAACCTTCAATTAGTTGTGAAAGCTATTTTTCAGTTCCTATGAATAAAGAATTGAGTCATAACCTCAAACTCAAATCTTATAATTTTCATTTTTATGCAACTTGATGTTGTAGGTCTTTGATATTTCAAACTCAGATCATTTACAGAATTCATTGTTTTAAATAACTAAGATCTTTGCCATTGGGTTACACAGATATAGGGATTAGAAAATCAGAGTTTGAAGGAAAGACTTTGAAAAATGGTTTAAAATAGTTTTAAACAAATGGGACAGACACATGAGGATTTAATGGTTCTCTTAATATTTTTGAAAGCTTTGACCTGTTAAAAACAAATTTTTAGCCTTATTTCTTAAATCCTTTGTTGACAGCATATACATTTTGAATGCACAAGTATAGAATAAACCAATTGGAAAAGTTAAAGATTGATAAATTATAGCCCAACACATGTTTGATTTCAAATATAATAAACAGAATGCTTAGATCTCTCTGGTTAGTCTGGGGTGAGCAGAATCTAACAGTTCTGCTATTGTAATCCTACAGGACTCACATCTTGCATATGATTGGGCACATTTAGTATGCTTTTAAAATCAAATAATATATTTTAACTATGAAACATTTCAAAATTCAAATCTATTTAGATTTCACAAACACTGAACAAGCATGCTTATTGGTGTTACATTCATCAGGTAAGTTAAAGTTAAAAAGGCTTCTATTTCATTTTTAATTTTAATTTTGTGTTTAAGTGCTTTAACAATATCTATCATCCATCAACCAACATATCTAATACTAAAGATGTCATAGAGGATGGTGTTTTATCAAAATGAAAATTGATGAAAAAATGGCAGCTTTTGGCATCCCCAAAAAAAAGTGAACCAGAAATGTAGAATTTGCCTAATCATTGCAAACATAATCTAAAAATGTTTATTTTTAAAAATTCAACAAAAAAATAAATCAATAAATAAAATGTTGGAAACTACAAATCTTCGATCAACAATGAACGAGTAGAAACATACAAAGTAGCATCAAATATTTAAAGTTCCATAATTTTTACTTCAAGAATGGGAAAAAAGGGGGGTGTGGATTAAAATGCAAATGAAAGACCAATACAGTATGTATCATCTTTTATATATAATTGAAGGCCTTCTAAATGTTGTAACTTTAAATTAGCCTCAGACCAATACTTTTTGAGTTATGTAGAAAAAACTACAGGGGGGGTCAAATTGACCCCCCTCCCAGCGGGAATAGGGTTAAATAAATATATTCTTTGTTCTGATTTTTTTTCTTGTGCTTTAACCATTAGTTGAAGATATCAAAGAGGAATTAAAGGAGATTTAAAATTCGGCGATGGTGATGGACCAAACCTCTGTAGAGAGAGAAAACAAAGTAGATGTTAGTTCCACATTTATTGAAAATATATTTCAGTCTAGGTTGCCCCATTGTCAGTTCTAACAGTGTAATAACCATCAAAATTAATGTTAATAACCACAAGAAAATAAACTAACAAAAAAAGATAATTTCAAAAAAATTTAAAATGGGCTGTCAAATGGACAAAAGGGAAATAAACTCAGATCATGAGATGGAAAAAAGGTAATTTGCAAATATTCACTTTTTAAAGAATGTTTTAAGATAATTATTATTCCTTGAGATTGTTTCTGTCATGAAGATTATAAACAAATTGTTTAGTTTATATGTATAGTGTATAAAGTGGTGGGGGTCGATCTAATTAACGCACTTCTAAGTAAATCAGGAGGGGCTTGTCTAAGGTGGGGTATTAAACCTTTTAAAGAATTGGAAATAAACAATACTCTTTTTTTAATAAGTAATTTGTTCTAGGTCTGCATAATTTGGAGAACAATGCTTGATCAAGATATATATAACACAAAAGTTATGACTTCTTTTTAGCATTTTATTGTATGCTTTCTAAACCCAGGAGTGTTCATAATGACTCATCATGTATAGTAGCAGTGGTTATATGTTTTTCATAATAAGAGATGGTAAATTATCATTAATGTCTGATAGTGTGAAATTAATTATTTTCAGTGCTTGAGACTGCATATAATGCTACCAATGCAAGGTAAAGATCAGCAAAATGAAAGTTTTTAGATTTAACTGATAATAACAAGGATTCAAAGAGATCTAGACTGCTTTAAGAAAAGTTGCATACATTGGTATAAAAGGGTTGATTTTAGAACTATACAGCGCTTGTTTTCAGGTTTAGTTTTTAAGAAGTACCAATTTTATTGTGAGAGCTTGCACCCCTTAGATTATTCTGACTTTGAACTAAGAGTTTGCTGAAACAAATGATTTTTTAAGACATTACTTTTTATATTCCAATGTTGTCATCTTTATATTTTAAACACAACATATTCAGAATGTACTGGAAGTCTCTGAACAATGATGAGGATGAGGATGATGATTACAACAACAAGAAAATATATTGCAACCCTACCTGGAGTCATTCATTCTCACTGCATGGAGCCTCAGTTTCTGCAGGACCTGGAGAATACTCTGGATCCTTCCCAACCTTCCAGACATTCCCAATTGGTATCCAGAGACTACCTCCACCCAACCTAACCCATCTCAATATTCCCCATAGTCTTACCTATAGATAATTTCATCCAGCAATGTGGAGATATTTCTACACCATCCACTGGAGACATTTTTTGAGACAATTTTTTTATTGTCCGAGAGGAAGAAAAATGTTTGGTCCAATTATAGCATCTCGCAGCATTGAGTACAAAATTATTGACAAAGATAACATCCAGTTTAAAAATAACGATATCCAGTTAAAATATCCAGAAGAAGGTTTTGACTTTGTGTTAGGGATACCACCGGGTTTGTAAAGTTGTCGTTGCGATTAAAAAATATTCCATATTTTATTGAATTAACTTAAATAAAACAAAATACTTTATTTAAATCTCTTAATTTTTTAAGAAAAGGAACATCAAAATGTTTCAGGTCTGGAAGAATAATATGTTGTGAATTGTATTTCAACAGGAAATAAACTAATATGATATAAACAAATTATAAAAAAATTTTTTTACTATAACAGAGGTGAAAAAAAAACTTTAGCACAATAATAAGATCACAATTAATCCTCTTGACAAGGGTTCTTTATTCATATTTGATTTGAAAACAGTTCTAAACAAAACAAAACATATTTAATTTTTACAAATCGACATGAAAATATATATGGACTTTAATTGGGGTGTAAAGAGAGGGTCCTTATTTTTGAATACCCATTCTATAACAGTTTTATATTTTCCAGTCAGGTTTTCTTGGTTCCCCGGGTAGAACAGTAATGTTTGTATACAAGGGTTCATTTTCTATACTCTGTATTTTGTAATGTACACTGTTTATACCGTCAGTCTTATACCTATAAACATAACCATCATTATATCTCATTATTTTTATTCTTATGATCATTATTGTTATTTTTGTTATTGTATTTATAATTGTTATTTTATTATTATTATCATTATTACTATTATTATTGATATTATTTATTACTGTCCTCTTTATTATTATTATTGTTATCATTATGCAACAAAAGTCTTAGATTATGAAATTTTTAAATTACCAAACAAGAACTAAATCATCATAATCATTGAATTCCGATAATATCTACACTAATTACATTGATTACGTAAGTCTCTTCCCAATTTCCTACTACCTGCTTTGTCCAGTTCTGAGAGCTTTAAACCTTCCTTCGCTTTTGGTTTCTTGTTTATGCTTCACCATAGTGTACCTAAGTGATCAAAATATTTTTAGAAACAAATATTTTTTACCAAATTGTCAAGTTTACCAAATTGTCAAGTTTACTATATTGACAAGCTTACCAAATTGCCAAGCTTACCAAATTTTCAGGTTTAACATATTGTCAAGTTTACCAATTTGTCAAGCTTACCTAATTGTTAGGTCTACCAAATTGTCAAGTTTACCAAACTGTCAGGTTTTTAAATTATCAGGTTTACCAAACTGGCAGCTTTACCGAACTGTCATGTTTACCAAACTGTCAGGTTTACCAAATTGTCAAGTTNTCTAGTTCTTGTCTCTTGTCTCTTGTCTATATGCCACACCTGATTTATAATATATATCCCGTATTCTAGTTCTTGTCTCTTGTCTCTTGTCTATATGCCACACCTGATTTATAATATATATCCCGTATTCTAGTTCTTGTCTCTTGTCTCTTGTCTATATGCCACACCTGATTTATAATATATATCCCGTATTCTAGTTCTTGTCTCTTGTCTCTTGTCTATATGCCACACCTGATTTATAATATATATCCCGTATTCTAGTTCTTGTCTCTTGTCTCTTGTCTATATGCCACACCTGATTTATAATATATATCCCGTATTCTAGTTCTTGTCTCTTGTCTCTTGTCTATATGCCACACCTGATTTATAATATATATCCCGTATTCTAGTTCTTGTCTCTTGTCTCTTGTCTATATGCCACACCTGATTTATAATATATATCCCGTATTCTAGTTCTTGTCTCTTGTCTCTTGTCTATATGCCACACCTGATTTATAATATATATCCCGTATTCTAGTTCTTGTCTCTTGTCTCTTGTCTATATGCCACACCTGATTTATAATATATATCCCGTATTCTAGTTCTTGTCTCTTGTCTCTTGTCTATATGCCACACCTGATTTATAATATATATCCCGTATTCTAGTTCTTGTCTCTGGAGGAAAGGATGCAATTGTCGCAGGAAGACTTTAAGTTGATCATCACGTGATCTGAAAATCATTGAGTTTAAATAATTTACAAAAACAGTCAGAGTTAAGAACATAGTTTGGCTATCTAAGGTTGATTAACTACTGTTAAAAGTTATGATAAACAGAAAGGTCAAAAACAGTAGTTAAACCAGCTGTATTTAGTTCAACTATCCTCCACTATTCTCAGTATAAAAAAATAAACTTATAAAGGGAGAGTGAAAACTAATTTAGAACTCTTGATTTAAATGTAAGTTACCTGTATGGAACTATGATCGCTACTTTTGATCTGGATTCACAGTTCTCTGGTTTATATTTCCCCCCAACCTAGCAAACAAATATTATCAAAGGGACTATATCACATACATTTTACTAGCAGGGGATCATTCATTTGACGTACTGTCCCTGTTTGCCTGACATGGTCTGTAAGTGTACTGTACAGTTTGCCCTAGCTGCCTAAACGTAGGTACTTAAACTGAAACAGAGCTTCCAAAAGAAATTGAGTTTTTGCAAAAACTCAAATGTTCTAATTCCTATCTTTGCAATCTGAATGTGTAAACCTTTGATATTTCAGTTATCTAATTATCAAGGGTCTACGACATCTGGTTGCAAAGATACAGGAATGAGAAAATCATAGGTTGTGGCAAATTTCGGTTCCTTTAGATAGCTTTGCTCAAAATGAAAATAGGATATAATTCCAAATATCTTAGTAATTTTTTAATTTTCAAAATAGACAGACTGTGGAAGACGAGACCCAGCGTATCCGGGAACGAGCTTAAGAATCCTACGGAGCATTCTAGATCTTTCTATGTGATTCTAGAACCTAGGGTAGTGATATATATATACGAGTTGATCAATCTGTTATTAGTATCTTGTTAAATATATTCTGAAGAGAAACTCCTCACGTTATTTTGGATCCGACACGACATCTTCCAGAAGACAACATTTTGGAAATCCTAGAATTAAGAGAATACGGTGTTATTTGTTATGAATATGTTTAAAATATAATTTGATTTGCAATATAAAAATATAGATAAATGTCAAAACTCACAGTTCTTACAGCGGATTTTAGACGAGGCTCAACTTCATTAAATTCGGACTCAGGGTATCAAAAAAAAGTAGACACTTAAGAAACTCGACTATATCAAATTTCTCACTTTTTTAAATTTTAATTTTGTAACAGTAATAACCAGAAAACTCTGGACTATTAATGATTTAAAAGTTACTGTTTATCTTTTTTAAAACATCAAATACATTTAATTATTACTATAATGTCGTCTTCTTTTCCACAGCTTTCTCTATAAATTGATTCATAAATACTAAAATTACTGATCAATAATATGAGGTAAGTTACAAAGTAAGTTGAATACAGTTGAAATATATCATTTTTAGAAAATCTATAAAAATTGCTGATTTTGGTATAATTTTGAAATTAAACAATATAATAGTTTAAATAAATCTTCTTGAATTCAAGATTTTGTAAACTATACAACGGAATGAAACCGACAAAATCTCTCTTAAATAATCAAAATTAAAAACTTTAAAACAGAAAAACTATAGAATTGAGTTTTTACAACAAACTCTATTTTCCTTATCCCTATATCTTTGCAACCCGATGTTGTAGACCTAGGCAGTAGGCAGTGAGGCATTTTAGGCCTGGTCAAAGAGGTGGGTTTTTATCTTCTGCTTCAAATGCATAACGCTTATGCCTTATGCATCTGCTAAAAGTTTGAAATATATTTGAATGAAAAAATGTTCCTTCTTATTATTTTCTATAAAAGTAAATCTTAATTATTGTTACCTTTATTTTCAAGTTTTCCTGGGCTATTTTCTCCAAATCCACAACCTAAAAAAAAATCTGCCAGCTTTTTTGTCTTCACACATGCGGGAAACTTTTAATTTTACCGTCATGTTTATTTGAAGCCTCCCCACCAGACCAGCTGGAATTTCGTTGCACAAGCTTAAAGCTCCAAAACTTAAACCAAATTAAATTTTCCTTTCATAGAAATATATAGTATTACAATTGGACTTTTAATGTTTGAAAAATGTGTCTATTATTCTATTGATGAACTTCCGGGGCNTCAGCTGTTTGGACGTTTATTGGATACAAACGGACAAACAAACAGACGAGCAAAGTATATAAATAGAGTGAGAACCAGAAAACTCTGGAATAGGAGGACGACTTTTAGACTTAAATTATGACTCTAAATAGTTCAATGAACATGAGACACGGCAGTTATGTAGTATATGCTATGCTGTATACAGACCAATTTAAAAGTGATTTTATGAGTTACTAATTAACCTATTTGCTTTGTAACAACATCAATTAGACTCAAGGATTGCTATACATGTCTTCCTTTCCACATTTTTGTGTAGATGAAATTATTTTTAGAAATGTCAGTCACAGTCAGGATTTATATTTTTCATGATAATTCACTTTAAATACAGCTACATCAGGCGCACATTCTATTATTCTGTAGATAGTATTACCTTCTGGTTTTATCTTTTACATAAGTTTAAGATGTCTTCATCATTTTCCGGAAATTTCCGGTTTATGGAAAAAAATCGTTCCAGAATTCAGGAACCTTTTCCATAATGGAAATGGAAAAAATTTCCGGATCATTTCCATACGTAAAATGTAACCCGGAATTCTGGAGGAAACCCTAGCTAAAACTTATTGATATTTTCTTAAAACTACTCAAGTACAGATGCCCTTCAGGTCAGTTTCCTCTCTTTGTTAACAATCGTTACCAAAGGTTCATCATTAATGATAGTTAACAAAGCTTTGTTGTTAACGATTTTTAACGAAGGGTTGTCGTTAACGATTGTTTTTTAAAACAACCATTTTTAAAAAACGAACTTTTTGAAAAACAATCCTTTTTAAAATGATCGTTTCATTTTCGATTTTACATCGTTGTTTTAACAACGAAACGATCGTTTTTCAAATACACGAAAACGTTATCATCCCAATTTTAT
Source organism: Eurytemora carolleeae (assembly GCF_000591075.1). Taxonomy (NCBI): domain Eukaryota; kingdom Metazoa; phylum Arthropoda; class Copepoda; order Calanoida; family Temoridae; genus Eurytemora; species Eurytemora carolleeae. The sequence continues at coordinate 22,660 of NW_019396604.1, read as the reverse complement.
GTAATCTGTTTAACAGGACTGTAAGTGTAATTTCAAGTGACCCTCTGTTCAAAGCTGGCAATTCCCTTTTTTCAGTAGTTTCATTAAAACCTTAATTTTTTTCAAAACATTGAAAGATAATGTAGATTTTCTTACCCAAAAAGTGTTTATTTCTGATTTCTGTGAGAACATTGATATCTAATTTATAATTGATCAGATAAAGTTCTTAAAGGTACTGTTGTAAATCATATATTGCCATATTTGCCTAGAGGGTCACTTGGAATTACGCTTACGTCACTTAAAAGTCAATATTTCCTCCATAAACTTTGTAAAGGGTGCAACAAAAAGTAAAAACATATAAATTACCTTTCCCTCCTTCCCTCCCTCCCATATTAATATAATTGATGATTCATAAATTAGAAATACATTAAACTGACCCATAATATAAGATTGATTTCTTTCTGAAAATAGATCACCACTTGTCCTAATCTTTCGGCCTAAAATTTGTAAATAGCAACATATCGGTTTTAAGTTTTTAAAATTGAAAAATTTTGTTTGGTTTCCTTGGGTTTTCTGTTTCGTTTTTAGTGGAGAACATAGTACTAATATTAGGTTGTTTACCGGCTGTACTAGCTTTAGCTTGTGTAATAGCTGAACATGAAGATAAATAAAATGATTACCTTCCAAATGGAATATTGTTTTGATCTGACTGTAGAGCTATAAAGGTTTTGTAGCACTACCCCCCCCCCATCACTTACAACAGAGCCTGCAATTTAAAAAATGGTTTTTTATTATATTTGGTGGACCCAGGGGCGTATTCAGGAATTTTTCCAGGGGGGCTCTGCACCTGTTGGGGCCTGAAAACCCCCTGAAATCAATAGATTTCACTGGTACAGGGGGGGCTTAGTCCCCATAGCCCCCCCTGAATACGCCTCTGGTGGCTTGTCAGATTCACAGCCTCTTTCCGAGCAACAATGAGGAAGATATCATCGTTTTTATATCTACTCATTTACATTTATTTTCTCTGTACCATAAATCTGCATTTCCAAACATCATTGAAAATAATCCAAATACGTTTTCTTCATTCATCTTTGATCAGATAACGGTTTAAAAGGTAAGGTCGTGAATCTGACGTGCTATAATTGATCATAATTCAAATTTACGTCTACAGGTACAGTCCCTTTAAACTTGAAATGCATAAAGTAAAAAGATATTAATCCTATTAATCACGAAAAGGCGTGTCTAAAAGAGAAAATATAATGTAGAAGCAATAGGCGAAATGGTATCCTAGGATTAAACATGCGTGACATTAAATATAATGGTGATTATATATTCTTAATGTTTGCTGTCATTATCAAATATATTCCTGCTATATTTATTATTGGTGTATAATCATTATATATACATTCCTTACACTATAATTTCCTTATTTACATTAACAATACCCCCCCCCCCCCCATCTCTTATATTCCTTGTATATGCATCCTAGCCTAGCCAATTTTTATTCGGAATCTTAAAATAGTTTCATAAAAAGTTTTCCCAACTCTTTTATACTTCAATACCTGTAAACTTGTAAAGCTATAAAGTTTAAAATAGGTTGAGTATCAGAGGTTTAAAGGGACTGTTCTCATTTTCAAACATCCATGTTATTTACTAAGTTTAGTTGGGAACACAAATCAAACCTAATTCGTAAGGTTACCCACAAAGGATGTGACTGTAAAGACCCCGAGCTTATATTAAGTCTTCTCTTTGAAATACCGTATTTCAATGGCTTCGCAAAGAAAGAAACAAGTTTATAGTTGCAGAGAATCCTATAAATAAGATTGAATACAGTAAAAACTCCGTACAGTCGTCTCATGATCTCTAATATTTTGTGGGTAACCCAGTACGTTCAAATATGCCTGGTTCTAACTAATTTTCCTAGATACAGGGTGTCCCAAAAAACATGGGAATTCAGTGACGAATGCGATATCGTCTTTTCAAATAATTCTTTGATTTAGTATATTGATACCTACTGAGAAAGCTGTAATCTGTAAGAGTTTCGTCTGCTATGTTTACATTTTGTTTGTTTATGTTTTGACTGCAACCGGTTGTACTTAGTAAAACAAGAAAATTACAGTATACAAATAGAGTAAACTTGTCCGTAGTCACTGTTCATCTTGCGGGGACATTATAGACACATCTTTTGCAGTCTTTTACCCTTTTCATTAAATAAACTCTAGCAGACATAATAATATTATGGCTTTTGAAATTAGGTATTACAATGCTAATTCATAACAAAGACGATATCGAATTCGTCACTGAATTCCCATGTTTTTTGGGACACCCTGTACATGTTAGAAGTGGGAGGGAACCACTGGCCGCCATAAGCCTCCCAGATTTGATGTGCAGCAGCGAGCATCAGCTATGTAGTATACAGGGTGTCCCACGAAACATGACAGTTGGTGAATAGTTTAGAATGTCTTTATCCCTAATTTGTTAAGTTGTGTGATACCAAAGATCAATAAAAATATTATATGGGAGTCATATTATATCAAAATTGATTTCAAAGTAAAATATGATTAAGCAAAAGATTTGTTTAACTAAAAATAGCTATTTATTAAATGTCATGTTTCGCGGGACACCCTGTAGTTTACCCCAGAGAATTTGAGATATCGAAAAAATGTATGAAATGTCGTCTCGAGGTTATACACTATTTTACGTAAATCTCAGTAACTGCAAAAATGAATAAATAGCCAAGGATATGCGGGATCGAATAATTTGATTGAGCTCCATGTAATCATTTAATTAAATACGAAATATCTGCAGCATTAAATTATCAGAAAGTTGAGAATACGACATTTTTAAAATTCTTCCGATGTCATAGCTTTAAATTTGAACTTAAGGATACTTTTTATTTAAAAAATTTAAATTGTCCAAACTGGCAAAAAAAGATTTCACTCTTACAGGTAGGAAAACTTGGGTTTGGAAATTAATTTCGATTTATTTCATATCCTCATCAGTCCTTAAAGAATGGTGGTATTGTCAAAAATTTAAAATTTAAAAATTTAAAAATTTAAAAAATTGTTTATGTTTAAATAAGTCTTTTAATGTAAAATTGTTGATTCAAAGAATTCTCTAAATTTGAACAAAAAATCATCAAAAGAGGTATTTCTTAAATCAAAGATTTTTACTAATCAAATACAATTCTTTTTAGAATTTGCTTTCCTAATATCTTCCTTTTCAACTTATTTCTTGTTAAACTCCATGAATTAAAGCTTGATGCATATCTTCAATAGAAATTATCTGTATACAGAAAATAAGTGTGAAGACGGGAGGGTTCTTTTATTTAAGATCTTAGAAATTTGCGCAGTGAGAAATACCGTCTTAAATACAGGGTTACGATTGTACGGAATTTGATCCGTCCGTTTTCTTGCATTCAGGGTTCCTTGTTGGCTAAAATTGGCATATTTGTATGTGCTTAAACCACCACCAGTTCTCAATTGATTGCAGAAATCTAAAATCAAGCTTTAAATCGCCAGATTTGAGTTTTAGAACAGTCTTTATGCAGTCTCATCCTTTGTGGGTAACCCTGTATCTTACATTAAGAAAGAGAGTGCATGATACATATATATATCATAATGTACAATTCGTACAATAAGCTTCTTTACAAAATATTGGTACAACACAAATTAGGCGCATATTCTTTTTATTTGATGGTAATTCTGGTAATTTCTACTTTGTTTCTTTACCATTTTTTTCATAAACCATTTTACAATTACGATTTTTTATTCATACGCCAAATTTTACGTTTACAAATTTTTTTATAAACCATTTTACATTAACGATTTTATTATTCATAAACCATTTACATTTACGATTTTTTATTCATAAACCATGTTTTATCCATAAACCATTTTACAATGATTTGTTTATTTATAAACCATTTTACATTTACGATTTTTTATTCATAAACCATTTTACATTTACGATTTTTATTCATAAACTATTTTACATTTACGATTTTAAATTCATTAACCATGTTACATTTACGATTTTTTACATTTATTTCTTATAACATCTATATTCCGCTAAACTAATAACGAGATCCAAAAAATGACAATCTTAGGTGTAAATGAAGACAATTTCTCATATTAAGGAATGTGTAAACATAATTTAACGTGGCAAGGTCAATTCACAAGAGTACTTTATTAACCCTTTGGAGATTTTACACTTAAGAAATGTAAGATTACTTTATTTCATTCGCGGAAACTAAATATGTACATTCAGGGGCGTACGAGTGGGGGAGCTGGCCCCCCAGGGGGGAGCACACATGATCCATTGGGGGGGGGGGAGGGCTCTTTTAATATTACATCTGCTTGCATTTCTCTACAAGGCTTTGCAACCTGGCCAGTTTAATTCTTCTTTCTGCTATACTTCTACATTTTAAACAAAAAAATATTAGAAAGATTTGTTGAACAAAAGCGTTTTATCATCTTTTAAAACATCATATTGAGTGAATTTCTTTACAGTTCAAACCTACAAAGCAGTTTAACTAATATAGAATCAATAAATTTGATTTACAACAGAACCCTTCAAAGGTTTGTCTGATCAAGTTTTGCATTAAATATCCTTGTTTTCCATTTTGAAAACTCATTATCATAAGTAGTTTCGCTACAAAAGTGACTCGACATGCATTTCTTGCTTCAGAAACGATGGAGAAATGAAGGTTTCAAAGGTACATCGGACATGCCACTCCATAAATGGAGGATCACTTAAAATTTGCACGTTTTCCATTTATGTATAATTACATCGTAAAATAAAAAATACTTAAAAATCTCACTTTTAAAGTTATTAAACAGCTTTAATCAATAAATATATATTTGCTATCATTATCTATAGTACAATTATGTATAGATCCTTTGAAAACACAAGATAATTTCCCCCTTAAAGCTTACAACCACAGTATTAAGAGGGAGTTTCTGACGATTTATATTTATAGAGATTTATAATTATTAGTTCACTGGTAAAATAGAAGTGTGTATATGAAGAAATAGTTTACTTAGTTGTATTTTAAAAAGAAAATATGTTTTTTATCCTAGGAGGAGGCTAAGTGTATCCCCACCCCACACAAATGCTCTCGTACGCATTCGATTTTTTTAAACTAGCTAATCGGGATTATACGAAATGACACCTCCTTAAGTTAAAATCATTATGCGCTAAGGTGCACTCCAGTTTACGGCATTATAAGCCCTACGAGATAAAGACAGGATGAACTCTGCCTCCCAATGAACAGTCAAAAATTTGATTTGCAACTTATGTAGATCTAACGTTCACCTCTTTGCATTAAACCTAAAATTGCGTATTTGATGAGCCCCACTTTCAGTGAAAAAATTTTAGAATCTTAAGAATTATGACCTTAATCAATTCAGCGTGCACTGTGCACTGGTTTAAAGAAGTAAAAGGTAAATCATTCATCCTTGATTGACCCAGACAGATAAAACAACTTTAGAAAAAGAACAAATTTTTATTCACAATATTTATTAGAAAATAACAAGTCAAAAGTCCATATTAGGACTAGGTCAAATAATAATTTAATAAGACATAAGAAATAAAATTCTCCAGATCTAGAAGCAGCTTTTTTGAGTCACCCTTGTAGCTCCATCCCAGCTCACGGTAGTTCTACAGTAGGACCGATCATCTGGAGTCGTAGGATCAGAGTACCTGGAGTATCGAGGGGTAGGTTCAGAGTACCTGGAGTAACGATGGATAGGTTCAGTGTACCTAGAGTAATTTACTCCAGACATCCTAGGTTCAGCTCCGCTAGATCTGTACTCGTTATATCCAGTATACCTTAGGGGCTCTTCGTTTCTAAATAAAGGTTTATCAAACCAAAATAGCTTTGAAGACATTACAAAGAGAGTTAGAAAAAGCAACTTAATTTTAGACAGCTCATCAAGGATAATAAAGTTTCTTAAATTAAAATTATGAGCTTTTAGCTCCAATATTAGCCCCAATTCAATTTTCAACCCAAAAAAGGAAACCTTGGCATCGAAAACTAGATCCAATATTAATTAACCCGAATTCGTATAATGTTCCTCTAAATTAAACAGCTAAAATCCAAAACTTTACCTGTATTCTGAATCAGAGGACCTTTTACTCCTAGATTGTTCTTCGAACATTCTAGAATTAACAAAATTAATTAAAAGGGAGATTATAATCTATACTATGGCGCTTTTGAGTATTGAGTTGACAAGACCCTTTAGTATGAAAGTAATCCCAAACAATATCCACCATAAACCCTCAATAGAATTTAAATGCCAAATTTTCTTATTTGTTTACTCCCTAAGCTGCGTTGGATTATACAAGATTGCAAAAGCACACTACATAACAGAATTAATTAAGATTTCTTTCAATTGTGTATTCTTTCCCGAAGAAAGATAGTTTAACAAATATCGGAATAGAAGTCCATGGTTTTCGTCTATGTAAATTCTGAACAATAAAGATGAAAATTCCTCCAGAAAAAAGGAATTGCCTCACCCCCTCCCTGCAAGATTAGAATAAGGTAGAAATAATGCTAGTTTGCTGTAAGAGAGATGATAAATCCCTGTGCGCTCCCCCCCCCCCGCCTTCCCCTTCCGGAATTCAGGCATGGTATGATATGATATGTACTCTCCGGTACAGGTATATCCTACCTGTTCTGATATGTACCCTCTGGTACAGGTATATCCTACCTGTTCTGATTTGTACCCTCTGGGACAGGTATATCCTACCTGCTCTGATTTGTACCCTCTGGTAAAGGTATATCCAACCTGTTCCGATATGTGCCCTCAGGTAAAGGTATATCCTACCTGTTCTCATATGCACCCTCTGGTACAGGTATATCCTACCTGTTCTGATATGCACCCTCTGGTAAAGGTATATCCTACCTGTTCTGATATGTTCCCTCTGGTAAAGGTATATCCTACCTGTTCTGATATGCACCCTCTGGTAAAGGTATATCCTACCTGTTCTGATATGTTCCCTCTGCTACAGGTATATCCTGCCTGTTCTGATTTGCACCCTCTGGTACAGGTATATCCTACCTGTTCTGATATGCACCCTCTGGTATAGGTATATCCTACCTGTTCTGATATGTGCCCTCTGGTATAGGTATATCCTACCTGTTCTGATATGTGCCCTCTGGTACAGGTATATCCTTGTAGATCTTCTTCTTCGTAATCTCATAATCATTGTCAGCCAGGAACTTGAGAACCTTGAACAGGGTTTCATCATCTAGATCCCCCCAGGTATCATCCTTCTCCTAGATATAATTAGAACCTAGAACAGGGTTTCATCATCTAGATCCCCGCAGGTATCATCCTTCTAGATATAATTAGAACCTAGAACAGGGTTTCATCATCTAGATCCCCCCAGGAATCATCCTTCTCCTAAATTATAAAATTAGAACCTTGAACATTAAATTAAATTAAAACAAAGTACCTGGAAAAAATTAGCACTAGGTTTTGGTTCAGGAGTTTCTGTTTTGGGATCTTCAGTTTTCGCGTCAAATCTAGTTGGGAGAAAGTCGTCGTTGGTTTTTTCAGACATGTCGTCTTCGTGATTAAGATGATCAAACTTGTATAGTTCATCGTACTCAGATTTCTTCTCTTCGTTGCTTAGGATAGAATATGCTTCACTTAATTCCTTGAATATGTCCTGAAACGACAAAATTGAAGAAATCGCACAAAATCAAAACAGATAACATTCAAACACCGGCAAAAAAACCTCATAATTGATGTCCCATCATTGAATAGTTTATAGCTTTAATTTACAAATTTTCGTGACTGATCAGAAAATTTCAAAATAATAATCATTTTAAAAAAATTGCACAAGGGCTAATATAAAAATTTGCATTTAGAACATACTAAGCTTTTTTAGTATTATGTGCGTTAATTGCATAGGGCACACCATAAACCTTACCACTCGAACTTAAGAAACGCATTCGATGAATTTGAGCCTCGTCAAAAATCCGCCAAAAACCGGTTTCAATTGAGCGTCGGCTTGAATCTTTAAATATCGAATACAATTTTAAGTGAAACAAGCTACGGCTCAAATTCTTTAAATTCGACCTCTGTGCAATCAAACCTCTAACGGGCAAATTACACATCACAAGTCAATCAAACCTTTCAAGCGTTAGCAGAGTCAATCAAGCCATGAAAATATTAACCTGAGCCAATCATGCTTACATGGGCCAATCTAACCTTAAAGGGAGTGACCGGCAAAGTAGGGTAATTTAACTGATATTACAGTATTTTAGAATTTTTTTGGATTCATTTGAGACCTATCAGACGTTTTTTGGTGCATATTTGTTCAGCAAGAGCGCAAATTCAAAATTTAAATTCCTCAGATTGTTTATCTCTGTTCATCTGTTTCTGTTTATCTGTTTCTGTTTATCTGTGGAAGGATTAGGATTGAAAATCAATTTTATAAAAATTATTTAAAAACAAGATTTAACAAATTTCTACAGTAAACCAATAAAATGTTTTATGAACATATTTCACATTAGAAATTTGCCAATAAATCAATAGAAAAATTTTCTCTCTCTTCATATGAATTTCTTTAAATTTGCTCGCAGATTTCTTCAAATTCTGTTAATTAAAAATTCCAGGAAATCTTCAGAAACACAACACAATAAAAAACCCAATATGCAATAACTGAATAGGATTACTTATGTTCGATTCTCAACCTGTTACTACACATTTTTCGTGGTCTTAATTAATAATTTAAATAAAACAGATTCTCAAAATCATCCCTCCAAAATGGACAATCAACGAGGGTTTTAAATATCGCATTTGCGTTCTTACTGAAACCGTAAAAACGTCAGAGGTCTCAAATTAACCATGAACTGCATTCTCAGTTCCAACTACCACACATTGCCAGTCACTCCCTTTAGAGCCAACCAAACCCTGATAAACCTAATAATAAACTAACCTGAGCCACCTCATCCTTATTTTTATCCGGATGAAACTGCATCGCAAGCTTTCGGAAACTCTTCTTGATCTCTTTCAAACTTGCAGTGTGACTAACCTTAAACAATTAAAAGTGCGACTAACCTTAATTAATTACAGAGTTATGTCTATTATACAAAGATCTAATAAATAATTAAATAATTTTCTAATCTTTAAATCCTAACAGGTTAACGTTAAAGATAATCAATTTTCCTCTTTAGTCTTCAGCTAAAAAAAATAATTAATATAAAAGAAATTAGCTTCTGTAAACATCTTGAAATTGGACAAATCAGACAACCTTCAAATAAGCCCTGGGTGGGGAGGGATATTTAAAGAGACGGTAAGCCTATTCTCAAGTGCACCTCATGCAAAGATTGCAATGACCGATAAACGACGGTACCATTAAAGCCATTCTGATTAAAAATGTCAAAGTTACGTCATTTATTTCCGAGTTTTAATTGTTTAATTCTGATAATGTCTTTACTTCCTAGAGTAGAACTGCGCAAGTCAGTTTTAGAGAAGCCGTAAAGTTGTAAAATTGTTAACATTGATATATCTAACCCATACTTAACTGCAGACAAAGTTTATGTTTGGGAATCATGATTACCATCTTTACATAGAAATGTTATTTTAAAGTACACAAAAACAATCGTGAATTGAATGGGGGTAATTAATTTAAAGCAAGGAAAGATAAACTAAAAAAGCTGCCGAAGCACAAAAAACAATGCCAATCGCCTACAATACAAAAAGTTTTTCACTTAACTAAAAAGGGGTGTGGTGTGGGGTGGAGAGTATGATAAAAAATCATAACTCAAAACAATACCTTCAGAATAGCGTAATAGTCAGGAAGTGGTTCATCATCAACCAGGTTCTTCTGGTGTTCAGAACAATTGGAGATATAAACTAGAACGGAGATAATGACGAGGATAATCTGAGTCATGTTGCTAATGTAAATTTTAATCCTAAATAAGGGTTAGGTCAGATAGCTTTGAGAGAAATGAGTATACTAACTTGATGTTAACTAGCTGAGTATTATATCAACGTTGGTAAACAGAATAAATTACTGGTTTGTTAGCAGTACACATTCTGGAAACAGTACACTGTACAGTTGTACAATCTAAAGTACACTTAAAGGGACTGTCAGCGTAATTTCAAGTGACCATCCATAAAAAGAAAGTAATGCCTGAATTACAATGATACCCTTAACTATAAATTCAGGGCCGTACGAGAGCATTTGTGAAGCAGGGGGCCACGCGTAGAGGGGGGCCTGGGCCCCCCCTCATGTGCCCCTTTATGAATTATATATAAAATGTTTTTGCTTCTTTAAACTGATTATGCTGGCCGGCCGGCATTGTGAAAATGTAATGATGTAATGTAATGTTGTAATGTAATGAAAATATAATGTAAACATCGATGTTGGCCGTTGGCTAATATATATAAAAAATATATGCACAATGGTTGAAATAAATCCAGTTTTTTTATAAAATAAATGTAGTCAATATAATTAGTGAATATATCATATTATGGTGTTCACTGTAAATTGAGACTTTAGAAAAAACGCTATTACTTTTTTCCAGTAAGGCCCTTAACTTTCAGGGGAAAATATGAATTATAATTGGCATGGCAGTTTTTGCTGTAGAACCTACTAAAAAGCAGTTTCATCAACTCCTCTTTCATTTCCTTAATCTTCTTTATGATAAATATTCTTCAAAACACTCTAATTTGTTGCCATAGCACAGGTGGCTGCTAAGCGTGGAATTTTGGTGGATTTGCTATTTTATGAGCTTGTTAAAAAGTCTCAATCTATAGTGGACAACCTTTGATTTGATTTGATTTGATTCGATTTAGGGTATATACAGTAAAAAAGGTGAAAGCTGAAAGGTGATAAAGAAAGCCTTTTATTTGATAGAGTTTGTTAATCCCAGAAATGATTGGGAAATGGAAATGAAACCCAGCTAAACCCCATAATTTGATATACATCATGAATGTGGTTGTACAATATACATGTCTAGGGGGAGGGTTGAAAAAAAGGCGCACTTCGCACTCAAAACGTTAAAATTTACCCCCCTTAGAAAATCCTTATGACAAAAGAAAAGAAACGAAAATTTATTAATTTACATTATTTTATTTAGGACTTCACTTCGGTCAGCATCAACCTGAATATACATCAATCAACTGCCGGCCTATCCCCATGAACTACAGAATTCTACCGGGATGTATATTTTTAAGAAAATCCAACCCTCGCTTTATTGGGGGTAAATAAACAAATTTTGTGTAAAGAAGTTTGTGAAAGGATGAAAAATCTGGCCTTTTCAGATATAATTCTTATAAAAAACATGTCCCAGGAGGGTGTGGGTTAAATCTTAAAATATACATCCCAGTTTATAATCGTTCAATTAACTGTTCATTCAACTGGTCATATTTTTTAAAAATAAATATTTTTTCTATAATTATTTTATTTTAAATTTAAAAATTGTTTTTTTGTTGACTTTTTGTCAACTTTTATAGCCCACCAAAAAGGCTAGCTTTTAATTAACCAAATAGAGACCAAATAAGATAGCTTTTTAAATTAAAAAAGCTAGCTTTTATCAACCTAAAAGAGCCTAAATAAGTTAGCTTTTTAATTTAAAAAAGCTAGCTTTTAACAAACCAAAAAGAGAATGAATTAGTTAGCAAACTGTCCAAGCTGTCATCTAGCAGCTGCAGCTACTAAAAATAAACACATGGCAACAAGATGATTTATGATGGGGGGGAATGCAAAGAGGTGGGGTTGAAACCTGATCATTTCCGTTTTGAGGAATAGCTAGATTGTTGGTTTTCGAGGCCCAAAAAGTCAGAAACACTACTATAGATTCATGTACTTATAGTCTACTAATTCCGCATGATAAAAGTTAACTTTTAGGCGGAAGAGGGTGACTTGGGGTTTACACGGGTATATACGCCCCTGGATGTTGGATTTTTCATATTTTGGTTTCAGCTATCACCTTTTTGTAATTTTTGTAAAACGATTTGATAAACAAAGAATAATTGTGAACACACCTTTTATTACAATTCTTAGAGAAAAGTTGGCTTTTAACAATGTTAACTAAATATTAACGAACAGCTTGAAAACGAACTGTACAATGGATGTATGAAATAAAAAGGTTTGCTTATTAGAGATTTTTCAAAATTGTGTTTGATCAGTAAAACAGGGATTTCAGCCCTAAATACAGCCAATCTCACATATACGAATACATAGCAAGAGCACATAAAATGTCGTCTTGAACATTTTCTAAATAATTTATATGCTTCTTCATTCGTCTGCACAAAAAGAAAGCTGCTGAGATGATTGCAGCTTCAAAGTGTTGAATACGATTTATGAAAATAGATCGAAATATCATGGTAGAATCATGTTTTTTGATAATTTTCAAGAAACATCTTTTCATTTTTAATTCAAGGTATAAATTAATAGCACTGAAATATGCAGGACAGCAATTGATATAAAATAGTACTCACATTTTTCCGCGGCATTTGATCATTATGTTGAAAATACGACATCATAACAAAAACTCTTGCTATGTACTTATATATATCTGGAATTCAATAGTAAATATCCTTTGGAAAGAATTGAAAATATATTACTACATTCAGTTTTTTTTGTTCGCTCAAGCTTCCATTCGGTGTAAAATGATGTCTACTATTATACATGCAAATCTAATGTATGAATTTTACATTCCACAATCCAACTAAAATTTTTTTAATTAAATGATTAAATATGATAACAAATGTTAATTACTTTTATTGATATTTGCAAGAGGTACATTAATTAATGAACATATTATATTAATTATATCAATCAATCTATTTTAAAAAGTGAAAGCAACTTTTAATCTATTTTGTACAAAAGGATTTAAGATTAAGTTTCTTTAACAGTTGTCTCACTGTAGTTCTCATGGTTTCCTTCCTCGTTAACCTAAACATAATTGTAAAAATAAAAAATAATTAGTGTCAATAATTAGTGACTGTAGTTTAATTAATTTTACGTAATCCTCCTTTTAGAGAGTATTATTCTAAATTCATAACTCTGCAGTTTTTATTTAAGCCACAATTATAGCAGATATCTTTGTTCTTCTATTTTAATTTAACAATCACATTCCGTGACCGTACCTCTACTGTGTAAAATTAGACCGTCAGTTTTGTAGAGAAACCGTTATTAAAACTGATAAATTTTCAGATAGAAAACAAGGATAGCTCCGTCAGTTTTGTAGAAAACCCGTCATTAAAACTGATAAATTTTCAGATAGAAAACAAGGATAGCTCTGTCAGTTTTGTAGAGAAGCTGTTATTAAAACTGATAAATTTTCAGATAGAAAACAAGGGTAGCTAAATCAATTTTATAGAGAAACCGTCATTAAAACTGATACATTTTCAGTTAGAAAACAATGATAGCTCCATCAGTTTCGGAAAGAAACCGTCATTAAAACTGATAAATTTTCAGATAGAAAACAAGGGTAGCTCCATCAGTTTTATAGAGAAACCGTTATTAAAACTGATAAATTTTCAGATAGAAAACAAGGATAGCTCCATCATGTTTAGACAGACAAAGGTTTAAAGGATACCGTCATAAATAAGGGTCACATAAAATTACGTTAATGGGCCCTTTAAACACTTGAAAATTACACACAAAAATACAATGTAAATCTAGTTTGCATTTAAATTAGAATAAAACTTTTCATCGAAACCTTTTTTTCCACTTTTTTAACAAAACTTCTATTTATCGTCTTGAGTTTTCTTGGTTTCTTAATATTTTCACGATAAAAGTAGAATTTAATTTTGAAATATATCAATAATTAGTAAAGAGAACATGTAGGTTCAGATTTAACCTGGAAATGAGTTGGGTCTGAACCAGCAATAAAATCTCCGATTTCGCCAAATTTACTAAATAAATATGTCACTTGTAAAAGATCATATTTTACTATGTAAGTTAATATATAAGAACATCTTATAATTTTTTTCTTAAAGTTTGTGAAGTTGAAGCAAAAACAAGATGAGTTAAATGCCGCGAACTATTTTGAGATTATGCATCAATCAGACAATTATTTAAATATCATGAAGACGACCTTCTATTCCCTACTTGAAAAGAATTGATTATGTTTATTGGCACACACTGTATACTTTTCTAACGTTAAGCAAGATTCAGAATTGCTAGTTCATGCGACGAATAAAAAAATTGAGCCTTTTCCACAACCTCATATTTACTAATCCCATACATATCTTTGCAATCTGGTGGTGTAAACTTTTGATATTTCAAACTTAGATTATTCATAATTGAAATATCTAAGTTCTACGACATTTTGGGTTGCAAAGATATAGGGATTAGAAGATCAGAGTTTGTGGCAAAGACTTAATTCCTTTAACATAATGAAATAGAAAACATGAGATGATGAGACCTGGCACATATTGCAGTTGAGATTATTCCAATAAAAAGACCTAGAATCAGACTCAACCCTCCACACAAACCTACAGTCAAAGAGAATAGAATATATATTAGAGTGGAATTTACTAGAAAAAAGTGTAAAACGGCCATTTTGTTGTACTGTTTCCATACTGCAGGTGTACTTCACATATTTATGCTATATAACCTTTTGGGCCCTGGAACAACATTTTATAGAAAATCTAAAATTAATATTAAAAGAAAACCAAATTATGAAATAGGCTGGTTTCATAATTGACCAATGATCATTTCACATAGACTGAATGCCTTTCACTTTACAAGCGATGATTTTCCGTTATAACTATAAATCAAATGATGTTTTTTATTCACCTAATTCATTTTATAAAGTTTATTTAACAGCTTTAAAAAATTCGAAATTTAAATGGATAGTCTAGGGAACTGTATTAATGTACTCTACTGCATATAATTTGTGAACATTTCCATGATTTGAACTCCCATTCAGGCTGAAAAGGACTGACAAAATTCATACCGAGGGATTGCCTAAATTCCACTCTAATATATATTCTATTCTCTTTGCCTACAGTTATATTTAAATAGACTAAATTTCAATTGATCCCACATTTGGTGTGTCGGGTTCACAATGGTACCCTTTCATCCATTCACGGAATAATGATGTCTGAGCACGTGTTACTTATTTTGTATTTTCTTAGTATTTATGTTTTTTTTTCGGGAGTCAAAGAAAAAAATATCTTCATTCGAATGTTTAAAAACCATTTTAATTGAACATATAATTAGAATGTTTTGGATTTTCTGATATGTGCAAAGTCATTTTCATGGAGATTTTACTTAGTCGACTGTAAAGGATCGCAATGCTTTAGTCTTTGACATTATCCTTTTTTAACTTAATTGCAATTTTATATACATGTACACATCTTATAAATATTTAACGCGTGTAGCTTTAGCATTTACTCTTCAGGTATTTAAGAAGTAATTGGCAAGATTCCAATGATTTTTTCGTGAAAGCTTGCAATCTTTGGATCGCGGTGCGGTATACCTAATGTTTCAAGTGTATAGCTTGTCTTGATAATAACATCCTTTTCCCCGACTTTATCCTGTAGCATCTCAACCTGCACAAACAAATACAGAGTTAAAGGGACTGTAAAAGAAAAATGAAAGGGGGTATAGGCGACCCATGAAAGTTTTATCTGATGTTCCTGTCTCGAGAAATTGGTATAAAACTGTGTTAAAATTATACGAAAGTTCATATATGTAAAATTTGGAAAATCTTAAACTTAAATCACTTGACCAGAACTATCACCAATGGCAGAACAGTATACTGGGCACGTGTCTCTGCCTGTATCACATGACCGCTTTACTGCACTGCCATTGGTGGAATTTCTGGTGAAGTAATACGGACGTATAAATAATATTATGAATTAAATCTACAAAAAATAGAAATAACAAATATAAAATTAGAATTGTAGTAAACCCAAGAATGTAAGGCAAGGAAAGTCAATTGCGGTTGTGTATACTCTGTGTACATATTGAAACCAGTTCTCTCTGGGCGGAATTGGTAAACAATAATAGATGCATCAGTGTTCGTTTTAGTATCCGAGGAGGTTAAAAGCATTAAATTTTGATAATTTTGATAATTCACATAATAGTTTCCTATGACCAGAATATTTCATTGATTTTTTAAATTTTTATGTGAATGATGGATCCCATGTCAGGCTTCGACATCCGTCTTGTGTTTACATTAGCGCCCAGAGACAGTACACTGCAGTACTAAAGATGTGTACACTTCTGAAATGACTTTCCTTGCCTTTTTATAATCAGTGACGTCATATGAGAATTCTATCTATATATGCTAAGGATACGTCAACTCAGGAGTGAAAACTAGAGCTGTTAAATTTAAAATTTGTCACAGTGAATATAAAGATCGAAAGCGTTGTAAATTAACGCTATCCCTCACAAAAGTTGGACCTCCGGTAGCAAAGATATAAAAATTTCAAATTAAAGTATGAAACGGCTGATTCAGTTCCTTAACGGAGTTTGCTTGATTTCTCTAAATAACCAAGTTCTTTTTGATACTGTTTGGTTAGTTTTTACAAGATGGATGGATTCAAATCTGCAAAATTTAAGAATAATTAGAATAATAAAGTACTAGCTTTGGAACCCATCTAGTTAAATATTCTTATACCAAACTATTGACATTCAAGTGGTTTTATAATTAATTTTCTACTCAAATTTTTAGGCGATCGGACATACGAACTAACATGCAAACAAATAGAACACTACTATATATATATATATAGATGCAAAAAATCACGAATGCTGTTTATAAAGTTTATTTTCTTCAACTTTAATCTAATTCATATGAACTTCATCAATCAAATTAAGCAAATTAAATATGGCACTATCTGTTTAAATTGCCTAAAATTAAAGACTAAACCCCAAATGTTTATAGAACACTTTTTTTTCGGCCAAAAATAATTTTTGAAAAACAAACAAAATGTAACTGAAATAAAACAGACCTCCATTTGTGTTAGGGTGAGATTCAGTTCCTGTGCTGCCTTCAATGCCTAAATATTTGAATTAGAATGCCTAAAAAATGCTGTGATCAGCCAAACTGAAAAACTTGAATATTATCTAATTTGTTTCATATTTAAATATTTGTATCATTTTTACGCTCTTGAAGTTTTTAATTCCAATTCGTATACATTGAATATCATTTCGTAACCAAATAAAATCTCTTTATTATTAAAATCAATCATAAATGTAACCCTCACGGCGC
Source organism: Eurytemora carolleeae (assembly GCF_000591075.1). Taxonomy (NCBI): domain Eukaryota; kingdom Metazoa; phylum Arthropoda; class Copepoda; order Calanoida; family Temoridae; genus Eurytemora; species Eurytemora carolleeae. Next base: position 5,484 of record NW_019396604.1, on the reverse strand, counting down.
TAAGACATTTTTGCAAGCATCAGCGCTAGGACCCAAGCTAACCCTAGCCACAGCGCTTGGCCCCTAGCTTCCAAAAGCGACAGTGTTCAGCCCCTTGTGTTTATATTTTACTATGACGTATTAGAACAGCTTAGAAACCATTTTAGATAAAATAATAAAAAGATCCTAGAGGATTGTATTTCTGGGCGGGGCTCGTCGGGGCCATCCTTGTTAGACACTCCACTATAAAGAACAAAATATGACATTACTGGGACGACTTTGTGACCTCATAGCTCAACTTGTTTTGATTTTAAGTATGGGATTCAAGCTAGTTTTTTTTTGTTACATATAAGAAATTCAAAACATTTTTGTTCTGTTTGCTAGCTCCTCAATTTATGAGGAGTTTCGATTGAAAACATTTAAAACTTTAAATCATACGTAAAATTTACATTAGTTTGTAGTTTAATAAGTTTGCTTATCTACAAAAAAGACAAGTTCTTGCGATTCCCAATACATCACAATAGAAAGTTAACGACACTCCCCCCCCCCCCTTGATTCATAGTAATTTATTCTCTTAGCTAAAAAAAACATCTAAAAACAAGACATGCTAAACCCAATTTAAACATTGTTATCATTTCGATTCAAGACTAGAAGCTATATTTTGAATCTATAATCAGTATGCTATTACACACTTAGTTTTATAGATGATTCTCTTTAGAATCTTAGTGTAACGCTTCTCGTTTCTTTACCTCATTATTTTCATTTAGCCATTTACCATTTACCATTTACCATTTACCATTTACCATTTACCATTTACCATTTACCATTTAACCAAATAATAATAGACAAAGTTAATAATAGAATCTCATTGTTGTACGTTCTTAAAATAACGAAAATTAATATTTTTAGTTTTGGTTTTGTTTATTTTTAATTTTATACTTATTTTAAAGAAAGAATTATTGATAACAATAATAATAATAATAACAATAATATTTATCATCGCATAAATATTTTACCGTCAGATTATGTAAAGATTGCTCCATCAAAGCTCGCTCGTTCAATAAAACCTTAAAATATGTTTATAAAAAAAAGTTGTTAAAATATAAAAATGTTTGGCAAAAATTAAAAAAAGTAAAGTTAAGAAAAAAGAAAAATTAGGTAAAGTACTTTTGAATTGAAAACAGGGTTACCCATAAAGAGTGATACTTTATAGATGTTGTGCATATTTTAATCAGTCTTATTTCTAATATTAAATGTTTCCTGCCGCTTTAAATTGTTTCTTTTTTTCCATTTTCAGGCAGAAACTCATTTGCATGTTCAGAATCAGATTGTACACTTTGGTTTGAAAAAAGNGCTAAAGTTTGTGATAATTGTTTCATGTCTTCATTCTAGTTTTTATTTACAAAGCTGATCTAATTCCTTCAATAAATGTACCTCTATATCATTGCAAGTGTAAGGTGTGTTTTTCCTCGAATTCGCGAATTTCCAAAGTTTTTCAGCATTCTCCTCAAACTTGGCCCTCTATGGAAAAAGAAGCTATAGTTAGATATCTGAGAAATTTAAAACTATATATAATACTGAAGTCAAAACCTGTGTTATAAATATGGGGATCTCCAACTTATCTCTATTTTAATTATTAATTAATCCAAAATTAATCTAATTTCTCTTTGATATCCCTTGATGGTTTATTAGAAATTCGAAAAACTAAAAACTAAACTATATCACATATTCTATAATAAAAATGTTTAATAAATTTGAACAAATTCATTTGACGAAATTGTGGAAAAGTTTTAGCTGAAAACATCGATGTATCATATTTATCTTGAAAAAGGTGATTAAGAAATCCCAATTAAAACAAATTGTTACCTGAAAGGCATCCTCAGGAAAAACCGTATGAAAAGAATCTATAAAAACTGCCGGAAGCGTGAAATCTCCCCTAGGCCAATTTGATTTTAAAACCTAATTAAATCAATTCATAGCTTAAAAATTTCTTGAAATTTATGTTTTTATTATACACTTATATGAATGAACAAGATTTAAATTTCATATAAAAACTGCAGTTCTGAACTTCTGTCCTTTCATGGAACTTTAATACAATATTTACTTATGTGTACTATCGATTTGGAACTTTAAGTCTAATATGTTTTAGCATAAATGAAATTATCAATGGAAATTTTTGTTCTAAAATATTTCCTAAGTTTGAATTCTCTTGAAAAGAATGTGTTGAACCTCTGGGCCCAGGATTTCTCTGTTCGATTATTTTCTGCTCGTATCTCCATCTAAACATAAATTTAGATCAAAGATGGCGGCGGTTCTGCTTTCTCTTTTTCACGAGACCTCAAAATTATACCTCCATCTTATATTCATATTCTGTCATCCTTGATACATATACATATATATATATCTTCTCTGTTCGTATCTCCGTCTCATAATCCATTTACTATTATTATTATTATCATTTTTATTATTATTAATATTATTATCTTCAAATATATAAAGTTGGAGTCTCTGTTTGATTGTCCGATCTAGTATTTATTTTTCTCTGGATTTTTACTGATTTGGATTTAATGGAATTTATAGTTTGACATATTAATGTCTATAGGGACATCAGGTTCCATCGATATAAGAATTAGGAAAATAAAATCTAAAGCGAGTAAATTGCAGTTAATGAATTTGATAAAAGATACTTTAAAAACCTGTTTCTTCTCATAGCTCCAGTGTGTTGCCTCTAGTATAGCATAATTCCATATATTTGAACCAAATACTTCAATTAAGTATTCTAGCATATACTTCATCTCCTAAAAATACTTCAATTAAGTATTCTACCATATACTTCATCTCCTAAAACACTTCAATTAAGTATTCTAGCATATACTTCATCTCCTAAAAATACTTCAATTAAGTATTCTAGCATATATTTCATCTCCTAAAAATACTTCAATTAATTTGCACCTAATAGAAGCACATTTTAACACAAGACAATGATGTTTAGTAGGCTTTAAGGCCTAAAAACACTTTTTTCAGAGATACCTTGCATGTATATGCATCCATAGACACAGTGTTTGGTCCTAATTGGACTCGCCAGTTTGGCTCAATTCATCAGTTTTTGATTTAAAAGTTTGCTGGGCTTGAACCATGAGTCCTTGGATTGCGTATCATACTCGCTAACCACTGCTCCATCAAACCCTGATAATTGGGTTATGAAACAGGGACCAGAGACCTCAACCAACTCATTATGCATATATATATATATATAAATAAATACCTGCGTTGCTCTGTGATCGTTCTCCTTGTAAGCCAGGATAAAAACATGAACATGTTTTAAATCCTTCAGTAGTTTCACTATACTTGACATTGTCGCAGCATCCATGCTGAAATCAATCATATTACATGATTTCCTCGCATAAAAATATAAAAAGAAAAATCAAAGTATATATGAATTAGGACAAATGCAATATTTAAAATGGGTGTATAGACCTTATTTTAAGTGACCCTGTCCCTCCATTTAATAAGTGACATGTCTGGCCAAGAAGGAATGATATATGTTAAGTTTTAATTTCTATATTTTTTATTTGTGGTAAGTTCCTTGCGCATTCACAACTAAATACTTATCCAGTAAAACGACGATATCTTCCAGTTGATTGATCAGATAAATACTTAAAGGGTACCGTGCACTGAATCATTTAGGCCCCACTTTAAATGGGGGGTCACTTGAAATTAGAACACCAGTCCCTTTAAGAAATTGATTTTTTAAACAGTTTTTTTTCATATCACCTGGCATTCAACCCAAGACCTGGAGTATCGATCAGAGTAACCATTCCTATTTTTATTTTTATTTTTAATTTTTATTTCTATTTTTTAAGGGATTCTTATTTTTTGAAAATACATTATATATTTAGATTTTCGAAATTAGGAACATAGGGAGTAGAGATGGACATCATTTTTAAGAATGAACAAAATTTTCCATGAACGATGGTGTCGTTTAGAAAAAAAATCGAACGTATGGACGTTTAAAGACTTAAAAAATCTGTATGTTATTTTTAAAGGAACGAAAAAGAAACTATAGTTTTTTTCACGCAACGAATGATATTTTCGAGCAAACCTTTGAAAAAAAAGATGTGTCAGTGAGAAAACGAAAAAAATAGATGAAAATGAAATATTAATAGGCTCTCTGCAATCTGAACTGCAATACTTTAGTCATGGGGTTCATGACAAATTTTGTAAATGTAGTTTATTTCTTTATTTGTTTTGTGAGAAATTATCAATTTTTCTCCCTCTTTAAATTGGGACATGTAAAAAGCTGTAAGGAAGCAGAGGTGGGTTATAATGTAAAATTTTAAAAAGGTATTTCTAAAGTTTTCACTTAACCTATTGATTCGTTTCCCAACCATGGCTGTACATCAATACAGGGTTTCATTGTCACAGGTTCACCTCCTGATTTAGCCTGAAATACAGGGTTTCGTTGTCACAGATTCACCCCCTGATTTAGCCTGAAATACAGGGTTACATTGTCACAGGTTCACCTCCTGATTTAGCATGAAATACAGGGTTTCATTGTTATAGGTTCTTTTCCTGATTTAGCCTGAAATACAGGGTTTCAGTGTCATAGGTCCTCTGCCTGATTTAGCATGAAATACAGGGTTTCAGCGTTATAGGTTCTCTTCCTGATTTAGCATGAATTATATGGTTTCAGCGTTATAGGTTCTGTTCCTGATTTAGCATGAAATACAGGGTTTCATCGTTATAGGTTCTCTTCCTGATTTAGCATGAAATGCAGGGTTTCAGCGTTATAGGTTCTCTTCCTGATTTAGCATGAAATGCAGGGTTTCAGCGTTATAGGTTCTCTTCCTGATTTAGCATGAAATATATGGTTTCATTGTTATAGGTTCACCTCCGGATTTAGCATGAAATACAGGGTTTAATTAGCTTCTCCCCCTGAATTAGCCTAAAATACAGATGNCACAAAGAGAAACATGGATATCTCTGATTGTAAGGGAGTCCAGTTTCTGTTGTACTGTACACTCCGTATACAGACCAATTTATATATATATATATACATATTTCTAAATACTTGGGACATAAAATGTCGTCATCCACCAATGAGTTTGGTCCACTTTAGTATTTATTCACTTTGCTGATTTAGAGGGATTATCATGTTCAAGACTACAAAATAGGATTAAACAACATTCCTAGTACTACGCACGGGTTTCGATGGTTTTTTTTAATTACCTTAAAGCAGCCATCATTGTAACCTTCTCCATGAAAGTCATGTCTCCGTCCAACCAGAGCATTGAGAAGACTTGATTTTCCTACTCCAGTCCCTCCCAAGATTATAAACCTGTAAATATAGTTTTATGCATGCAGTGGGCCATCATATATCATATGCAATGATCCCTTGCAACCATACCAAGAATTTATCTCATTTTGTGTATTGTAACTGTCATAGCGGAAAAGCTTGATATGTGCAATTGTTCTAAACTTTTAATAATTCAACTTCTTGTCAGT